>NC_141920.1:34802166-34953682 GCF_057802395.1 Ceratotherium simum simum | reverse complement strand
CTCACCTATTTTAGATATTTGATACAAAAGGAATTCACAACATGCAGCCTTTATATCTGACTTTTTCACATACATAATGTTTTTAAGGTTTATCCATATTGTTGTGTGTATTAATACTTCATTTCCTTTTATTGCCAAATATTATTCCATTGTATGGATATACCACATTTGTTTGTCCATTCATCAGTTAATGGATATTTGGGTTGTTTCCACTTTTTGGCTAATGTGATGATGCTGCTATGAACATTGGTGTACAATTTTTGTGTGGACCTGTGTTTTTTATTTTTTATTTTTTTATAATTTTATTTATTTATTTATTTCCCCCCCCCCAAAAGCCCCAGTAGATAGTTGTATGTCATAGTTGCACATCCTTCTAGTTGCTGTATGTGGGACGCAGCCTCAGCATGGCCGGAGAAGCGGTGGGTCGGTGCGCACCCGGGATCCAAACCCAGGCCGCCAGCAGCGGAGTGCGCGCACTTAACCGCTAAGCCACGGGGCCGGCCGACCTGTGTTTTTTAATTCCCTTGGGTATATACCTAGGAGAGGAACTGCTGGGTTATATGGTAACTCTGTGTTTTAACTTTTTGAGGAACCGCTAAACTCTTTTGCAAAGTGACTGACCCATTTTCAGCAGCACAGCAACGCACAGCTGCCACAATATGAGAACTGACAGATGGGCTGTGTGGTTCCCTGACTGGGAAACCAACCCCCGGCAGCAGTGGTGAGAGAACCAAATCTTAACCGCTAGACCACCAGGGCTGGCTAGTTGATTGATAGTATTGTTCAAGTCATCTATATCGTTACTGATATTCTGCCTGCTTAATTTATCAATTACTGACAGAGGGAGATTGAAATCTCCAACTATAAAAGTGGCTTTGTCTATTTCTCCTTCAGTTATATCATGTTTGTCTTATGTATTTTCTCACTTTACTGTTAGATACATAAATGTTTAGGATTGTTATGTCGTCTTAGAGCATTGCCCCCTTTATCATTTTGTAATGTTCTTATTTATTCCTGATAATTTTGTTTGTTCTACAGTATGCTTTGTCTGAATTTCATATAGCTATTTTATCTTGTTTTTGTTATTTTTTGCCCAGTATATATTTCTCATTCCTTTACTTTTGTATTTAAAGGGAGTTTCTTGAAGACAGCATACAGTTAGATTTTTTCTTTATTAATCAGTATGACAATCTCTGTCTTTTAATGGTGTATTTAAACAATTCACATGTTAATTACTGGTGTTGTTGGAGTACATATGTGTAACTACTTTTTATTCATGACGTTTCTTCCTTTTTTCTTTCATTTTCTGCCTCCTCTGTTTTTTATCGAGCCTTTTATTTATTTTGATTTTTATCTCCTCTCTTGGTTATACTTTAAAAAAAAGACCTTGTAGTGTTTTCCCTTGGGTTTGCAATATGGATTTTTTAATAATCTACGTTGATTTTCAAATAACCTTATACTGCTTCAGGTGTAGTGTAGGTATCTTATAAAACTGTAATCCTAATTCTACCCTCCCATCCCCTGAGACGTTGCTGTCATTTCTTTTATTTAGCCATATACTCCTGTATATGTAAGGTGTTTTCCTTCTCTTTCTCCGAAGTATTCTTTTTTTATTTTAGTTTTCTGCAATTTGAATATGATATTTCTAGGTTTTTTCCTCGATATTCACCTCTCTGGTGTCTGTGATCTCCTTGGATTTATAGGTTGGTGTCTGTCATTAATTTTGGAAAATTCTTGGACATTATTATTCAAATATTTCTTTTGCTCTGTTCTCTCTTTCTTCTCCTTTTGGTGTTCCAATTGTGTGTATAGTATACCTCTGATATTGTTCCACTGTTCTTGGATAGTCTGTCCTGTGTTTTGTGTTTTTGTTTTTTTTTTTTTGCATTCTTTTTCTCTCCTTGCATTTTAGTTTGAGAAGTTTCTATTGCTCTAGTCTACCTCAGCTGTGTTGGGTCTCCTGATGATCCTGTCAAAGGCATTCTTTAGTTCTGCTACTGTTTTTTATTTTTAGCATATTATTTTAGCATATTCTTTCTTCGAGCTTCCATTTCTCTGCTGACAATACATCTGGCCTTGCATGATGTCTACTTTTTCCATTACAACTCTTAACATACAGTCATAGCTGTTTAAATTCCCTGCCTGATAATTCCAACATCTGTGTCATATTTAAATCTGATTCTGATGTTTATTTTGTCTCTTCAGAATGTATTCTTTTCTTGCTTTTTTGGCATGCCTTGTGATTTTTTGTTGAAAGAGAGAACTGTTGTGTCTTGTAATAGGCACTGAGATAAATAAGCTTTAGTGTGAAACTTCTTGATAATCTATCTAGAAATTCTACTGTGTTTAATGTTTGTTGTAGCTATAGGTTAAAGACGTTTCAAATTCTTCTTGTGTCCTTGCTATTGTCTCCTTTCTTGGTTTTGGGGCTTCTCGTTTTATTTCTCCAAAGAGATATCTGTGTCTTCCAGCAATTTCAGCTGTAATTCACTGTTACACGAGGGGCTTGTTGAAGTGTGGGTAGGGTGTATGGGAGGAGGAGCATTCTATGGTCTTGTGATTAAGTCTCAGTCTTTCAGTGGGCCTTTCTTGGCGGCATTGTGTTCACAAGTGTTTCTGTCCCTCCCCCTGCCCTCTAATTCATTCTCTGACTACAGGGTTCCCAGTCTATTTCCTTGAAGGATAGTTTGAGTTTTTAATTTTTTTCCTTTTATATGAAACAGAAATACTGGCGCTGGGGTAGAATTTCCCTCCCCAACTGGGATAAGGTTTCAGAATTGCCTTCTGTTGAATTCCATCACTTGGAGATTAGAGTTTTGTTAGGGAGAAGAGTCTGGTAGGATTTTAAATCTAATCTAAACTATGGATGTCAATTAATTAATTATATATTCGTATTGGTTCATCAGATGTAACAAATGCATGTCACTAACACAAGATACTAATAATAGGGGAAACTGCAGGGGGAAAGGGAATATATGAGAACCCTCTGTACTGTGTGCTCAGTTTATCTGTAAACCTAAGACTATTCAACAAAATATAGTCTATTGGTTTAAAATGCACACACATACACACACACAAACACCTGTGGAACTCAGCAGAATGATGTTTCAAAGTAAATATAAAGCTTTAAATTTTTGTGGTCAAAAGAAGAAAGGCTAAGCATTAATTACATAAGTGGCTAACTTAAGAAGTTAGAAAGAAAAATAGAATAAATTCTCAAATAGGAAAAAGGATATAATAAATATAAGAGCAAAAATTAATGATATATGAAACAAGATGCAAAAGACTAAAATTTTTAAAGAGATTAATGAAATACACAAAACTCTGGCAAAATGACCAGTAAAAAGAGAAAGTACAGATAAACAAAATTTTGAATAATACAGCATAAAGAAAAAGGTAACTGGAACATTGAATCAATCACCTCAACAAACTCTGTTTGAAAATTTGGAAGACATAGACCAATTTCTATAAACAATGTATCTTTCAGAAATTGACTCAAGAAATAAGAAAAACCTAGCTTTACAACTAGTATGGAAATTTAACCCTTTACAAAAAATCCTCTGCCCATCATGCCACCTTCCATAGCCCACGAGTGAACACAACTATACATACACAAATGCGAGTCCTGAATGCAGGTAATGGTCCATAAACAGGCATCAACAATAAAAGAAAAATTGATACATGGGACCTCATTAAATTAAAAACTTTTGCTCTGTGAAAACCCTGTCAAGAGAATGAAAAAGCTAGCTACATACTTGGAGAAAATATTTGCCAAGCACGTATCTGACAAAGGGCTTGTATCTAGAGTATATAAATGACAATTAAAAAAACAAACAATATGGGCAGAAGAAATGGCCAGACATTTAATCAAAGAGGATATACAGATTTTGAATAAGCACATGAAAAGTATTCAACATAATTGGCCATTAGGGAAATGCAAATTTAAAGCACATGATATTTTGCTACACACCCATCAGAATGGCTTAAATAAAAAATAGTGAAAATGCCAAATGTTGGTGAGGATATGGAAAAACTGGATCACATTACTGGTAGGAATGTAAAATCAAACCATTAGTGTGAAAATAGTTTGGTATTTTCTTTTAAACTAAAAATGCACTTTGTATATCACCCAGAATTTCACTCTTGGGCATTTAACTTTGAGAAATGAAAACTAATGTTCAGCCAATCCCAGCAATAAACAAGTGGAATTTGAAATAAAAAATACAATACCATTTACATTAGGTATAAAACTTAGGTATAAAACTAAAAAAACATGTACAATCTCTATATGAAGGAAACTAAAAAGTTCTAATGAATGAAATCAAAGAACTAACTATATGGACAGATACTCCAGGTTCATAGATGGAAAACTCAATACTGTCAAGATGTGAGTTCTTCCCAACTTGATCTAAGATTCAATGGTATCCCAATCAAACTCCCAGCAAGTTATTTTGTGGATATTGACAAACTGACTCTCAAGTTTATATGGAGAGACAAAAGACCCAGAATAGCCAAGAGAATATTGAAGAGGAACAATGTTGAAGGACTGACACTACCTGACTTACTATATAACTACAGTAATCAAGACACTGTGGTATTGGTGAAAGAACAGACAAATAGATCAATGGAACAGAACAGAGAGCCCAGAAAGAGACCCACATAAATATAGACAGCTGATCTTTGAAACAAAGTAGCAAGGGAAATACAATGGAGCAAAGATAGCCTTTTCAAAAAATGGTACTAGAACAACTGGACATCTACATGCAAAAAATAAGTCTAGACACAGACCTTACACCTTTCACAAAAATTAATTCAAAATGTATCACAGACCTAAATGTAAAACACAAAACTATAAAACCAGGGGCCAGCCCGGTGGCTTAGCGGTTAAGTGCACGCGCTCCGCTGCTGGCGGCCCGGGTTCGGATCCCGGGCGTGCACTGACGCACCGCTTCTCTGGCCATGCTGAGGCCGTGTCCCACATACAGCAACTAGAAGGATGTGCAGCTATGACATACAACTATCCGCTGGGGCTTTGGGGGAAAAATAAATAAATAAAATCTTTAAAAAAAAAAAAAACTATAAAACTATTAGAAGATAACATAGGAAACCTAGATGACCTTGGGTATGGCAATGACTTTTTAGATACAACACTAATGCACAGTCCCTGAAAAAAAGGATTGATAAGCCAGTCTTCATTAAAATTAAAAACTTCTGCTCTGTGAAAGACAATGTCAAGAGAATAAGAAGACAAGCCAAAGACTGGGAGAAAATATTTGTAAAAGACATATCTGATAAAGGACTGTTATCCAAAATATACATCTTAAAATTCAACCATAAGGAAAAAAAACACGATTTAAAAATCAATCAAAGACGTTATCAGATATCTCACTAAAGAAGATATACAGGTGGCAAATAAGCATATGAAAAGATGCTGAACATCATATGTCATCAGGGAAGTGCAAGTTAAAACAACAATGAGATACCACTAGACACCAATTAGAATGACCAAACTTTGATACACTAACAGCACCAAATGCTGATGAGGATGTGGAGCAACAGGAACTCTCATTTATTGCTGGTGAGAATACAAAATGATACAGCCACTTTGGAAGAAAGTTTAGCAGTTTCTTACAAAACTACACATACTCTTACTCTACGATCCAGCAGTCATGCTCTTTGGTATTTACCCAAAGGAGTTACAAACTTATGTCCACACAAAAACATGCACATTGATGTTTATAGCAGTTTTGTTCATAATTGCCAAAACTTGGAAGCAACCAAGATATCTGTCAGTAGGTGAATGGATAAATAAACTGTGGTACTTCCAAACAATGGAATATTATTCAGCACTAAAAAGAAATTAGCTATAAAACCATGAAAAGACATGAAGAAAACTCAAATGAATATTACTGAGTGAAAGAAGCCAATCTGAAAAGGCTACATACTGTAAGATTTTAACTGTACGACATTTTGGAAAAGGCAAAGCTAAGGAGACAGTATAAGATCAGTCATTGCCAGGGGTGGGAGAGAGGGATAAATAGGTGGAGCATAGGGAATTTTTAAGGCAGTGAAAATACTCTGTATGATACTATAATACAGATACAGATACATATCAGATACATATCATTTATACATTTTTCCAAACCCATAGAATGTACACCAAGAGTGAACCATAATGTAAACTATGGACATTGGGTTATTAGGACATGTCGTTGTAGATTGATCAGTTGTTACATGTGTACCATGCTAGTGTAGGAAGTCAGTAGAGGGGGAGGCTATGCATGTATGGGAGTAGGGAGTATACAGGAATCTCTGTATCTTCCTTTCAATTTTGCTGTGAACCTAAAATTGCTCTAAAAAAATAAATCTTTAAAAATAAACAAAAAACTAATATTTACACACATACTAAAATTTATGCATGAATGCTCTTACCAGCTTTATTTATAATACAAAAAACTACAACAACCCAAATTTCCTCCAATAGGTGAAGGGTTAAACAAACCGAGGCATATCTATACCATGAAATGAAATACTGCTTAACAATAAAAGAACAACTCTTGTTACACACACAACTTGGATGGATTGTCACATAATTATATTGAGTGAATAAAGCAAGTCACAAAAGTTTACATAGTGTATGAAACAATTTATATAAGGTTCTTGAAATAATGTAATTATAGGGATGGAAAACAGATTAGTGGTTTCCAGGGGTAGGGCTTTAGAGGGAGGGGTATGGGTGGCTATAAAGTTGTAACATGTGATAGAACATTCTGCACCGTGGGCGTGGTGGTAGTTCCACAAAGCTACACATTTAATAAAATTGCATAGAACTACACAAACACAAACACACGTGAATACACGTGTAACTGGTAAAATTTGAAAAATGTGGCTTATACTAATGCCAATTTCATGATGTTGATATTGTACTATAGTTATAAAAGATGCTAATATTGGTGGAGGGTGGGCGAATGGTGCACAGGACCTCCGTGTGTGTGTGTGTGTGTGTGTGTGTGTGTAATTATATTACTGTTACTCTGTAATTATATTAACATAAAAATCTTAAAAATAATGAAAAATATGACAAATGTATTTTGAAGTGAAAATACACTAAATGTGGAATTGCTGAGTAATTTGGTAGCTTTATAGATGGAATTTTCATTTAAGCAGTAACTAAATTTCAAAAAAATATTACAGATATGAAAATACATAACTTTTTACATTATATAAAACCACCTTGACAAAATTATTATTTTGTGACATGATCGCTCAGGCATGGGTAGATATGTGTTGAATGTATCAAACATCTTTTTCCCAACATTTTTCCATGCAAATGATTTTTAACACATTTAATTTGCTTTAATACTACTTATTTCCTCTTATTTCATTCTTTTCTTACTATTCCTTCCATGGGCAGTGAAAATACTTTTCCACTATTCCTTCCTACACTATTTAATATCTAGTTGAATTATTTCAAGTATTTCTATCTTGGCAGCTTTCAAAATGCATTTTAAAATTTCCTCAAAGATATTTTTCATACTTCACATTGCCTCATGCAGAAGGTTATGTAAATGTGTCTCTCAAAGTTGAGACCCATTTTTAAAAAAATTATACTATTGAGGTCATATTGGTTTATAACATTGTGTAAATTTCAAGTGTACATATTTCAGTTTCTGTAAGGACTGCATCGTGTTCACCACCAATAGTCTAGTTTTTATCCATCACCATACATATGTACCCCTTTTCTCCTTTTGCCCTCCCCCCACACACTTCCCCTCTAGTACCCACTAATCTGTTCTCCTTATCTTTGTGTTTGTTTATATTCCACATGAGTGAAATCATACGGTATTTGTCTTTCTCTGTCTCACTTATTTCACTCAACACAATACCCTCAAGGTCCATCCACGTTGTCGCACATGGCACAATTTTGTCTTTTTTTATAGCTGGGTAGTATTCCATTGTATATATATACCACATCTTCTTTATCCATTCATCTGTTAATGGGCACTTGGGTTGCTTCTAAGTCTTAGCTATTGTGAATAATGCTGTGATGAACATGGGGATACATCTGTCTTTTTGAGTTAGTGTTTTGATGTTCTTTGGATAAATACCCAGAAGTGGAATAGATGGATCATATGGTATTTCTATTTTTAATTTTTTGAGAAGTCTCTGTACGGTTTTCCTTAGTGGCTGCACCAGTTTGCACTCCCACCAGCAGTGTGTGAGGGTTCCCTTTTCTCCACATCCTCTCCAACACTTGTTATTTCCTGTCTTTTTAATAATAGGCTTTCTGATGGATGTGAGGTGATATCTCATTGTAGTTTTGATTTACATTTCCCTAATAATTAGTGATGTTGAGCATCTTTTCATGTGCCTGTTGGCCATCTGTATTTATCTTCTTTGGAGAAATGTCCCTTCATATCCTCTGCCCATTTTTTGATCCGGTTGTTCCTTTTTTTGTTATTGAGTTGTGTGAATTCTTTATATATTTTGGAAATCAACTCTTTGTTGTATATATGATTTGCAAATATTTTCTCCCAGTTTTGGGGTTGTCTTTTTGTTTTGTTGATGGTGTCTTTTGCCATGCAGAAGCTTTTTAGTCTGATGTAGTCCCATTTGTTTATTTTTTCTTTTGTTTCCCTTGCCTGGGGAGACATGGTGTTCAAAAATATACTGCTAAGACCAATGTCAAACAGCGTACTGCCTCTGTTTTCTTCTAGGAGTTTTATAGTTTCAGGTCTTACATTCAAGTTTTTAATCCATTTTGAGTTAATTTTTGTGTATGGTGTAAGATAATGGTCTACTTTCATTCTTTTGCATGTGGCTGTCCAGTTTTCCCAACACCATTTATTGAAGAGACTTTCCTTTCTCCATTCTATGTTCTTGGCCCATGTTCTTTTCTCAATACCTTTAGAATAGAGTTGAGTGAAGGGGCTTAGCAGTCAATTTCATGATGTTAAGGATGTTCTCCATTGATATTTTCATGTTTTGGAATTTTTGGACTCTCCACTATGAATTCAAATCTCTCAAAAATAAGAAAAATTTTATTTTGAAAAGTCTTGGTCATGAGAATATATTTCATATCCAAGTTACTTCTTTTTTCCATTATATTGAATGATAACAGTTAGTATTTTTCTTTAGTGACTATTACATGAGGCTCTAACGTACTTCATATTTTTTAGCTCACTTAATCATCACATAATACTATAATCTAGCTGCAACTTCCATATGATGTAAGTGAGACAGACAGGATAGTGAGCTGTCCAATATCAGAAAGAGTAAGTTGAAGAAAAATCTTTTTAAGCAAAAAAATTTTTTAGTGCTTTCTATGTGTGAGATGCAGTTTGATGTACCCGGGATATAGTAGGGGAATACAACACAAAAAAAACAACAAAAAACACAACATTGCTCTCATGTAGCTTACATCCTAAGTAGAGAAATGGTATTCTTTTTTGACTCATCAAGGTAGTGAGAGTCTTTTTTTCTCAGTAATACAGGTGGTTCTTATAATTAATTTGTTCTGCAATGTAATTAATTATTCTATGTGGTACTGAGTAAGAAGTATTAACTGTAGTTTTATAGGAAGGCAAAGATGAATGTTTTTCTCTGATTTAGAGTCAATGTAGCATTCCTTTGGGCCAAGCTCTCTGCCTTGTCTCCTGTCACAACTCTTCCTCTTCCTCCACAAAGTCAGAGACTATAATATTTCTTTCCTTCAAAAGTAGGTATCCACTGTGGCTTTGAATCCTCAATTTGAACCTGCTCTCAGGTCTGCCTGGGCTGCCCAAGGTGTGGCCCTCTAGCATTCAGCACCATGGCCAGAGCACAAAGTTTAAAAAAAAAGGAAGTCTGGGGGATACCGTACACAGGGGTCCACAGGCCAAAGTCTTACTTTCTTCTACTTAATGCCAACCTCCTTAAATGCAAAGTGTGATTCAGGTTATTTAAATGTAACTGACTGTGTGATACCAGGGCCTCCATGCCTAAACAGATGGTGGTCTCATCTGACAAGTTTCCCTTTACTCTCTTTTGGTTTATACAATTGTTCTTACTGTTTGCTTGTAAAAATCTAAGGAATGTTGTTTGCTCACATTTTCCTAGGATAGCTCCGCAGTAGGTTTAAGGGATTGTTCTGCTCATTATCCTGATGGCTATCTACAGCACGTATTTCACAAAGTAGAATTTCAAACTAGTTAAAGAAATTCATCTTGTCTAGTTTGTATAAGAGAAAGTGATAAAGATACATATAAGTTAATTGATATAAAACAAGTGCTGATTTACCAATTCAAGTGTTTTTTAAGTGTGTTGCCACAATGAACTACAGTCATGTGCTACATAACAACATCTCAGTCAATAACAGGTAGCATACATGACAGTCCTATAAGATTAGTACCATATAGGCTAGGCGTATAGTAGGACATACCATCTAGGTTTGTGTAAGTACCCTCTGTGATGTTGATACAACGACGAAATCACCTAACAATGCATTTCTCAGAATGTATCCCTGTCATTAAGTGATGCATGACTGTATTCATTTCTTTACTGTACAACTCTGCATCTCTTCCATATGTTACACATAATATTAAATCTTGGTAGCTGAAGAGTCCATATGAGATGCACTAGATTATAATTGGAGTAAATATTAATTGGTTTTCACTGCCAGCCTCTTTTCTTCTGAAAGCATGGCCAGTCTCTTCCTTTAGGGGAATCACTCCTCTTTCACTTTCTGTTTATTTGGTTCATATATGACTCATCTTACTGCTCATTTCTGAAGTGGGCATGTGACCTAGGCCTGGCCAATTGGAGCCATAATGATGGGCAGAGAAAGACATATGGTCCAAGTTGGGTCAAGCTGCATCAACTTCACAACTTTTGATGTATCTGTTGGGAAAGGGATTTTTTTTTTCCTTCAGAGACCATGAGTGCCAAAAATAATGTCATATTGGCAGTTCTGGGGTCCATTTTTTCTACTATATGGGGAAAGACTCACTTTTGAATGAAGAAAAGGAAAACAAATGAGAGAGATCAGATCTGCTAATTGAAGTTCTGATTACATCCAATTTACTTCTAGACGTTTTAGTTACTTAGGCCAATAAATTTCCTGTTGGGGTTGAGTTTAAGAGGTTCCCCTCCCTTGTAGCAGAAAGAGTCTCAGCTACTAGAAGTCCACTCCATTGCTTTTATAAATCATCCAAAGCTTCCTTTCTTGTGTAGACATTTACATTAGCCAAAAGCAAAAATATACCTGGATGCATAAAAAAGAGGGCAATGGTAACTTACGTGTATAAAGAGACAGGTTGTTTCCAAAACAGTGGTGACAACCGAACACAAAGCCACAGTTAGATAAACCACTTACAGGAAGGAAAAAATTTCAAATCTAATTTGGTAACATAAGAAATTACTTAGTCTTTTTCCACCATACTATTAGCTGGCAAAGAACAAGAAAAGTTCAAATATAACTTGTGTTGTACTGCTTGGTATATGATAGGCTTTCAATTTGAGTTTATTGAACTGAACTAAACTGAATTAGGAAGGAGGAAGGGAAGGAGAAAAGGAGGAAGAAAGTGTCTTTTTGTCTGAATCTTCTTTTCTGAGACATGGAATTGAACATAGTCACTTCAAAAGTTCTTACAAAAATTGCAAGAATAACCATTTATGTCAGTATTGGAACATTCTATCAATGACCCAGGAGACATCTAAGCATAGCACAAGAGTTAGAAACCTTGAAATACTAATAAAATGGATTTCCAAAAGACAGTGATATATTTTTATTATTTTCTTGTTTCACTTGATCATCATTAGCTTTGATTTTATAATCTCTCCTAACATCCTCACTACAGATTTCTATGGCTTTGTTAAATAAATATCTCACTCATCTCTGAAAAGTGGCTTATATAGGATGACAAAAATTTTAAGAATCAATAATCTTTGTCTAAAGGAAGTTGAGCTATGTTTGCTGTTTGAGTTAACTTGCACTATGAATCCCAGAGCAGATTCTCTTCCATTTGCTGCAAAAGAAGTGGCAATACTCATTGCAATGGAGTGTGCTAAGTGAGCATCTCCACGTTTGGTAGCTTCTGTTTGACGCTTCACGAATATGAATCCAGCCATCCAAAATGTTTTTCTGTTCTTAGAAAGAATTTCAGAGAAAAATACAATTTTTAGTCTAGTGGTGGTAATTATTTGTTCCCTGTGGATTCTGTGGGTTTTCACTCATGGTACCTTTTCCCTCAGGAGCTAGGTTATTATTTTACTGCGAGCTGCTTATTCTCCTTGGAACATTCTTGTTGGGAATTCTTTCAGGCCTAGGAGGAGAGTGCATTTCTTCAGGAGGACCTGCATTTGCTTCTGCCAGGTGTCTGGTCTGGGGCCAGTTTAAGTTAGTCATGGCTTGGAGTATTCACCCAAATGATGTAAATGTAGGTTTGCAAAGCCAGGGAGCACAGTTTGTGATTTTGAACTCCTCAGGGATATTTCTCCCCTGCTCCACTCAGAGCCATTGCAGACTTCTGGGATGGGTAGGCATGGGGCTGATCCTGTAGCTCTTTCAGTTCCCAGATTTATGAGAACAAATCCTTCCATGAGAATCCTCACCTTTAGGCTTGGACTCTTGTTCCATGGTCCCCATTAGGTATTGGAAAACAAAGCTCAAGTTATTCAGATGTGATGTATACATTCAGGCAAAACCCCCAGAATGCTCTTTTATCCCCAGGTTCTGACTTTTAATAGATATTGGACTGGCAACTTTACTAAACTATCAGCTCTACTATTTTATCAAGCCTTTTAGTTGATTTGTGTAGGAAGAATGGTCTGAATAATAACCTAGCCTACCATAATTCTAAAAATGGAAGTCCACATTACTCTGTATTAAATAATGTAATAATAACTGCACACAGAAAGAAAATCATATATTTTATATACATCCAAGGGCACACGTAATTTAGAGTAGGTGTTTAGGGGACAAGGAGAAATAGAAGACTAATGATTAAAGAGTTTTTTATCTTTTTGTTCTCCTATAATTTATTGAGAGAGATATACTACAATCATGCTATGACTGTGGCTTTATTTTTTCTACTTGAAGTTCTTCAGATTTTTTTTTGTTTTATATATTTGAAGCTATATTATTAGATACACTGAAAGTTATTTTTTATATTTTCCTAGTGAATTCAACTTTTTATTATTTTGATATGTCCTCTAAAACTCTAGCAACACTTTTTCCTTAATGACATTATTCATTCTGACTTTCTGATAAAAGTTGATACACCAGCTTTTTCCATCCTTTAACTTTTAGCCTTTTCTGTTTCCCTGTTTTAGATGTCTTCACTTATACATAGCACATAGTTGTGTTTTAATTTTATCCTGTAGGACAACAGTCATCTTTTAACTTTAGTATTTTGTTTTAAAGCTATGATCTTTTTAAGTGCTTTGTCTTTATCCTGCAGGCTCCTTGTAATATTTTATGCACTTTTTGTCCTCTTTTGCACTGTTGATTATTTTTATTATTGCATTTTCTAATATTAGCTTATTAGTTCTTTTACTATTCATTCAGTGATTACTAGGCATTCTTCCCTTATCAAAGTCTGATATTAGTTATTAATTTTACCCTTTTATAGAATAATTCAAGGACCTTAAAACCTTTACTCTCCATTTATCTCTTTTCTGATATATGCAATATTTTCATATATTTTAATTCTCTATATATTCTGTAAAGTATATTTTATTTTTGTTATTATTTTTTAATATTGTTAAAATTTAGATTTACCCACAGCTTTATCCTTTTCATTGCTCTTCATAATGTCCTGGATTGTAAAATTCCCACCTGGGATCATTTTTCTTTTGGCCAAAGAGTATCATTTATTATTTCCTTTAGGGGGATCGGTGGTGACAATTCTTTCAGTTTAGTTTGAGCAAAAAGGCTTTTATTTCGCTTTCATTTTTGAAGGATATTTTCTGGAAACAGAATTTTAGAATGGTAGTTATTTTCTTTCAACACATTTAATATGTCATTACATTTTTGTCTGGTTTCCATTTTCTATTGATACATCAGCTTTCCATCTAATTCTGGCTGCTTTGAAGATAATTTGTCTTTTTTCTCTAGCTTCTTTTGATATTTACTAATTGTCTTTTAATTATCAGTTTTACTATGTGGGCCTAGGTGTTTTCCTTCTTATTTATCCTGTTTGGGTTTCATTGTGATCCTTAAATCTGTGCTTTAATATTCTTCAACCATATTATAAATTTCTCAGCCATTCTCTCTGCACACATCGCTTCTACTCATTTTTTCCTTTTCACCATCCTAGGACTGCAATTCTAAGTAGTTAGCTTTTCTCATTGTATCTTCTATATGTTTCAATCTTCTGTATTTTACATCCTTTTATCTCTCTATGATTCCTTCTCAATAATTTTTCTAACTGTACATTTCACTATTTCTGTCTTTTTCTGTCTTCTGTTGTTATACCTATTTAGTTCTTCATTTGGTTATCATATTTTTTAATTCTAGACTTTTCATTTAGTTTTACTTAAAGTTCAAACTCTTACTTGAAATTTTAATCTTATTTTTTATATCATTCAACATAATAAACCCAGCTCTTTTAAAGTCTATGCCTGATAATTGCAAAATCTGAAGCCCTTTTGGATCTTTTTCTTTTGTCTGTTAGTTATCTTTCTTTCATGTTGGTTTACCTCTTTATGTAACTAACTTTTTATTGTGTGGAGGATATTTGTTTGCAAACTGGTCTGCAAAATAATTTGAGACCTCAGATGATAGATGATGTTAGCTCCCTTCAGAAAGTATTTTGTTTTTGTTTTTGTTGATTTCCTTTTGGGTCCCTACGGGCATTAGTCTCAAGGACTACCTTAATCAAATATCAGAGACTAAGATTATTGAGAATGAGCTGCAGTGCTTATGAGGAACTATTAACTCTAGACTCTTAGGTTCCGAACATTTGGAGTTTGTATCAGTCAGGGCTCAATCAGGAACACAAAATTACAGTGAGTCAGGGGATAAGAGAGTTATTAAAGGAATTTGACCTGACACATTGTGGGAGGAGCTAAAGAATTGAAAGGCTGAAAGGACTAATGGGAAGATCACAGACTCACCAACCATTCCATCTGATAAGCCAAGCACATGCAGAAAGCAAGTGGTGTCATGAAAGGGAAGCTGGTTAAGAAATCTACAAAAACTCTTGTTTTTGGTAATCTGAAGGTACGAGTTTGGTGATGGGCCTGGAATAATTTTTAATTAGTAGGAATTGTAGTAGTGAAGAAGAACTGAACATTGAGCAGAAGAGATTGAGGATAAACTGGAACTCTGCATCTCTCACCCCACCTAATCATGGTAATCTTCACAGAGTAATGGTCAATGTTTCACTTCCATCTCCATAATCTTTTGCAAGTTCCTTTTTAAGCCAACTCCAAGCAATACCAAACAAGGAAGGATATTCTGGGATATATAGTTTCCCCCTTAATAAGTTTTCCACCACAATGTCCCAACACAAATGAGGGATGTTCAGAATTATCTCTGTATCTTTGGAACTCAGAGATGTTAATAGCATGTCTTTTAATTTTCCGATTAATTTCTTGATGGTCCTTCTTGGCTGAAGTTTTGATGTTTTCTTCATGTTACAGAATTTTTTTCTAATACGTCTTTGATTATTTCATGCCTGTTGGAAAAGCATTTTCCATGGCTCTCTGACTTTTCTGCACATTTTTGTGAGCAGAAACACTGCCATTTGTTCCATACCATCTTTTATAAGTATTATTACATAACAAACAGCCTTGAAATATAAAGATAGTGTCTCCATTCAGAGCAAAGAGCATGTTTATATATAGCTTGAAAAGGTAGGGATAGTGTCTCTCTCCAATGTAATAGACTTGCATGCTTATTGCTCTTATAAAAGATCTGGGTTACTTAACCTCGATTCTTCTGTAATGCAACCTACTGCATGAGCAGGCGTGCATCTGGATGCATCCTTGTCACCCTGCAGGATCTGGGGGGAAGGGGAACAGATGCAAATATTCTGATGCTCATGCTGCTTGCTGTGCCATGAGTATCAAAGGCTTTTATCTCTGACCCAAGAATTTTCTGTCTCCTGCCAGCATCCATAAAACTGTGGCAGGCTAACTTCTTAGCTTGAAAGTAGGGTGAAATCCAAGGTTCACAGTGTTTGATACTGCCCTCTGGGTTTTTTTTCCTGCTATTTTGTTTTCTTCTTGAATTTCTATTAGATGGATACTGTATTTGGTATGCACATCTTCCAATTCTATTATGCTCTCTCACCTATGTGCCAGCTATTCATCTTGCAGCCTTTCATTTTATGGGACTTAACTGACTTATTCTTCTAAATTCCTTATTACCTTCTGATGTTATCCATTACATTATTCAGCCTTTTGATTAAGTGCACTAACAATTTAAAAAATCCCCCAAAATATCTTGTTTTATTCATTTTCTTTTACAACGTTTTTTCTGGCTCTGATTGACTTCTCTACCAAGACCCAGTGCCCATGCTGGGTGACCTTCCCAGGTAGATCTTGCATAAAGGACATGGTACTTGGGAGTTTAGTCAAGAGTAAGAGATTAATGCCCATCACTCTGAATATGCAGTGAGTGAGATGAAATCAGAAATTGCTGAGAATTGCTGATCTGCTGATGGTACCTTTCTTTGTTTTCAATGGTTTTAAAATATTTGTTATTTCTACATAATCCAATCTTATTTTAGTGAGGATTTTAGGCAGAGAAGAAGTAAACAAAAGTGCTCTCTCCACAATGCTTGACACCAAATTATTGGAAACCTTTTTCAGTCATCTGTCCTTTAACAAATACATTTTGCTGAAATAAAAAGAGAAAAAAATGTGTTCAAAATAAACTATGAATCCCAGACTAGTGGTTCTCAATCTCACTCCCTCTCCCCTATTTATTTATTTGACATATGGTCAGGACAGTTTGGGCTTGCTGCTGACCAATGTGGACAGCCTGGACTCTGTATTAATAACTTGTCCCATCCTATTTCTTTGAGTGTAATAAGGTTTGTTTTTCTAATAAAGAAGGACAATAAGGAGAAGAAAAAGGAGGAAAGAATTAGCAAACTAACCAAATTGTAAACCATTCCTGAGGCTCTCCATCTATGATTTTTCTCCAATCACTTCAGCAGACATATGAGCATACTCTGACAAACTAGAGAACTCTCTGTGCACTTAGCAGGGGTATACTTCAGTTTATGATCCAGATGGAACTTCAGTGGCAAGCCATCATTATCCAAGTGGTATCATAACTCATCTACTGTTTTGGAATCAGCTGTACTTCACTTCCTTGCTTTTTGGTCCAATCCAAAAGTTCCCTTGGTAGGAATCCTGCAAATGGATCTTTTTTATTTTAATTTTTTACCTTTCTCTAATAATTCAGTCAGGTTTTACTAGACCAGACAAGCAGGAGATGAGTTTTCCATAACTCTTTATTCTTGCCAGGAAATCTCCGGGCTTGGTTACATTTCTGTCTTTTGGTGCTAATTCCATAGCTTCTGTTTTTTATTTCAACTGGATAAATTCCTTCCATGTCAGGTTTGTGACCTCAGTGAACTCATGGAGCTCCCTTAAATATGACCAAGACACAGGTTTGTAACTTGCTTGGTGCATTGCTTCCAAAATATCCATGTCCAAGCTTCTGTGTTCCCCCAGGTGTAAGTCACTGGGAGAAAACCTATCATGCATATTCTCAGATTGTTTATTAATCCATTTTTGCCCAAATGGACTTACCATTCAGTGGACCTGCTAGGAAATCCAATGTTAGAGGGCTTTAGGGCCAGAGCTCCTGGGTTTGAATCCTGACTCTACCATTTACTACAGAGTGATGCTGGGGAAAATATTTAATATTTTTCATAACACTTAATGATTAAAAAATCTTTAAAGTCTTCCTAACTCTTATCAATAAAAATCTGAATACCCTAGTTTGGCTTTTAAAGCCCTCTGAAATATGACCCCATCAGATAATTCTTCACCAAAAGTTGGCTTCCTCCCCATATTACAAATTCCACTCAATTATATCACCCATGACTTCTAAAATGTTATTCTTTCTCCTTTCTACCCGTCTAAATACTCCTCATCCTATATCTCAGCACAAACTACACTTCCTTCATGGAGTCCTTCAAGATTACTGGACCTCATACTGACATCCCTTTTCTCTAAAATCTTGGGGTGTTTATAGTAAGTACTTCATGATGTTACCTAGTACAGAATTTTCTAAACATTCTTTTTTTCATTTTAATATATCTATTAAAGGAGGGAGAGAGACTAATGTTTAAGTAGGCTAGGAAATACTGGATTAAATGTAGTTTAAAATGCTGCTTAACTGTAAAAATTTTTGCAAAATATTCTTAATGTATAATTTATTTTCAAAAGGGGACTACAGTATACAATTTTTCCCCAAATTATTATTAGATAGTACATTTTTAAAAATGAAACCAGCACTATTGGTCAGTGGAACACTTTTTAGAACATTCTATTCTATCTTAACTTAATTATTTCCTGAAGTATAATCTCAACTTCTCACCTAAAGTGTACATTTCTTGAGGGTCTACGTAACAACATAATGCTTAGAAAAATGGTGAACGACCATTGTTAGATAGGCATTAAGGGAATTTGGAAAACATGTGCTGATTCCTCACCTGTCTACTTTTCAATTTTTTCTTGATTTTGCAATTTTCCTCTTTCAGTTTATTATCTCTAATGGGATTTAATCTCCATTTCCTCATTTAGTCATTAGCATTGATTCATTCCATATGTATTAGAAGAGTTAGATAAGGGAAGCAGAACCCCTTTGAGTGATATGGGATAAAGGATTTATTATAGGCATTAGATCTCACATAATTATGGAATCTGGTGAAGAAGTCTAAGAAAGGCTGTTGCCTCTGCATCTGGTGGTGGGCCTGCAGAGGCTATAGGTCAGGGCTAGTGGGAAAGAAAGCTGAACATGAAGTAGAGAAGAGTGAAGACAATTTGAAGCAGAGGACAAGGGTTCAAACCAGAGGTTTGTCCAAACAAAACAACTAACCAGAACCCACGAGGACAAAATGGAACTCTCAAGGATAAATGGGAGCCCATGTCTGTTTATCAGGGTATCCAACCTCGACAACAAAGAAGCTGGCAGTGATTGTCACAGGCTTGCACAGTTCTTGACTCAGAACTCAAGAAACCTGAAATAGGAGATGCAGTGGGAGCTGGAGGAGCTGCTGCCTCACACCACCAAGGGAATCCAGCTGATTAGTGCTAGCTGCAGCAGTGCCCATTGTCTAAGCAGACCTTTCAAATCTCATGTACATTTCTCTGTGGCCAGACCTGACTTGTAAGCATCTAGGGCAGGGCATTCTTGGAAATGAAGTTTCTACTTAGCTAAGTTGGCACAGTGCAAAGTACCACATCATAGAGTCATAAGAATTGGAAAAGATATTAGAACCAATTATCCTAACCTTCACAAGCTACAGAGGAGGAAATTGAAACTCAAGGAGGTTGTATCTTGTTTAAGAATCGTAATTAGCTAGAGTCAGAATGGAGAGATGAATATCTACTTCCGATTCCAAGTCCATTCTTCTCTCCTGCTGTTCCCCTTGGAAACACAATGGTCTAGAATGCTTTTCATGACCAGTTAGATCCGAACTCTCACACCCTCTGGGGACTTCGCCTAATGGGACACAATTTTATATGGCGAGATGCATCTAAATCCTTCCCTGTGACCATTATCTGCATCACACTTTTTGGCAAACATATGAGTATTCTGAGGGGCTCAGTTTTATTATTTGTTAAGTGAGGATCCCTATCAAAGCTAAATTTCTAGTCTAGGGTTTCTCAATCTGGGCACTCTCGATGTCTGAGACTGGGTAATGCCTTCTAGTGTGTGTGGTGGAGGGCAGGACCTGTTCTGTGCACTATAGGATGTTTAGCAGCACCCTTGGCCTCTATCCACGAAATGCCAGTAGCACCCCCTTAGTCATGATAATCAAAAAAGTCTCCAGACATTGCTAGATATTCCCTGGGGGAGAGGGGATTTGTCCCTGGTTAACAATCACTGGTCTAGCAGCAATTTTATTTAGATAAACCAAAACAATCTTCTTTTCAAGCACTGGCTGTACAGTAGAAACATTGATTTTTTTTTTCTCAAACTACAAAATGATTCCATTTTTTGAATCCCAACTAGGCCCTTTTCATCTACTTTCCCTGTAAAACTGTTTTTGTTCTAGCTAAGAATTGAACCTACTCAACAGCAAGAGTATTCAAAGTAGGCAATGAGGATCTGTATGAAATTATTTCATGCATTGTCTATATTCAATTGTTTGTGTAGATTATATCCAGGGAAAATTAATGATGGGGTTCAGAAATAGACCAGACAACATTCACAATCAGGACCTGCTTTGAAGATTACCTCTCCCCTACTTTACAAGCTATATCGAGGCCTCTTTCAGAACCCGCACACCGTCCCCTGCATAAAGCCACAATTTGTAGCTCATCACACTGGATGTACACCAGCACAACTTTGATGTAGGATCAAGTGATCCTGTTAATAGCACCCAAGATGTTTTTTCTATCTAGCTATAAAAACATCATGGCAGTTTTGTATTTTTTTGGTGGAATGTATAATAATAAAGAGATGTCATCAAAAAGAAATTTGTTTTCTTTTAGCCAAAATGAGGCCATGAATTCAATATTGCTTATCCTTATCCTCCAGAAACATAAGTATTAAGAAAATAATCAGTGAAGATGTAAGATTTCTTTGGTGGTCTCTTAAAACCTTTCTCTTTAGAGACTCCACTGGTGTCTTTGTCTTTGATTATGACTCTTTCATATTTAGAATCCATCAATGACTTTCCATAACCCTTCAAAAAGAAAAAAACAAAGATTCTATATCATGGTCAAGGAGACACTGTTGATTTGTTCAATCTACTTCTTGACCTTATCTTTCATAACTCTCCCATTTGATGACTATTTAGCCAAGATGACCTTTCCGTTCTTCAGAACCTGTCAACCTCAGAACTTCTGTATCTGCTGTTCATTCTACCTGAAAAGATCTATCTTCTTCTTAAGATTAGTTCTTCCTCATCCTCGGGTCTTTTGAAAGTTAAGACTTGCAGGATCCCCTTTGAGAAATTCTGATTTCTTGGTCTGAGGTGAGGCACAAAAGTTTGCATTTTAATAATAACCTGGGACAATGCTGATGCAAATGGTTCACTGACACTCACTGAAGAGCCCTAATTTCAAATTCTTAAATGGTGCAATTGCAGTTCCCATGAGCAGCAGAGGAGACTTCCTTCATTTTTATGGAAATCAGCCCTGGGGAAGACATTGTCCTGAGGACCCAGCTTTAGCTCAGAAGAAATAGCAAACCCACTACAAAATCCCACCAAATCAGATTTTCATATTGCACCTTTTGTGATCTCTACTTCGTCAACAAAAGATGCCTAACTTTTTCTGTTGATCGACCTTTCATCTCTTCATACCAAAGCTAAGTTGTCATTCTCTGAAGTTTTCTCAAAACTATATTTAATGCATCTTTGGATTTAAGGAAAGTAGGTCTTTTTACCATATTAAGTGTTGACCTACTCATCCACTCTTCACTTGTTACTATGATTATATGTTTTTCTTCAGCAAAGCCTCTTATATCCCTCCCAGACCAAATTAGAAACTTCCTTATTTGATTGCTCATAATACTTCATTCAGATCTCTATTAAAATGTTAGATGTCTATTAAAATTTAATTTCAATTGAAATTGAAATTTCACAATTTCAATTGAAATTGAAATTAAAATTAGAGAAGACTTCAGTGTAAGCTCTAACAGAGACTCTCCTGTCATTCTTTATCTCCCTGCCCTCATTTATTAAATATTTCATCATAGCCCACAGCTCTACCTGACATATGCTTTATTCATTTGTTTACAGTCTTTCTCTCCCCGTTATAATGTAAATTCCATGCAGGGAGGGACTTTGTTGTTTTCTGCTATATGCTCAGAATAGTGCCTAGAATATAGTACAGGCTCAATAAATAGTAAATGAATAGATAAATATTTTTACCACTTTATTTTGTAATTTTTCTGTTTATATGTATTTTTTTCTTCTGAAGAATTTTAGGTTCCACTGGCACTGTCAGATTCTAGCATAGTTCCTAGTGTGTAAAATCTATGGAATAAATACTTACTGGATAATTAATTTTTTTTTTTTATTTTGTGTTTCATGCCACAGTTAAGAGATCATTTCACGTGTTATGCTTCTTTGATAAAAGGTTGAATTTTCAACAGTACAGAGTTGGTTGGGAGGAGGCAGAGATCTCAGAGGACATTTTGACCAATGTCTGTCTCCAAAAATGTGACCAATGGGATGGCCTAGGGGGAAGCTAGGACATTCATTTTTCTTTCCTAGTAATTGGGCACAAAATAAACACCTGATTACTGGCAATGTAATATCAAAATCAGGCCTTAAGATATGTACCTCAACTACAGAGGGCTTTTGTGTTCAAAGGAAAATTCGAAATTCAAGATTATCTTCAAACAGCAGACCAAGGTAAACAAAACAAAATAAGGATTCTAAGAAGAGAATCAAGGAAAAATAATTTAATATGTGGCTGATCTGCCTTATAGTTACAACTTTAGCTATAGTAGAAATCTTCAGCTTTTTTGGATCACGTACTGTTCGAAAGAGAAGAAAACCCTTTTTCCCCTCTACGTCTTCAAGCTCACCTATGTTAAATCCTCCTGTACTAGAGACACCAAAGACAGAGAAGGACGTGAGGCGTGGACCCACTCCCACTTCAATCTAGCCTTCACTTCAAAACAAAGAAAATTACAAGTACAGAGACTCCTGGGAATCTGCCCTGTTTTCTCATCCTGACTGGTGTGGGTGATAAAAGAGGGGTAATTTAAGTTTGAGGAGAAATTAGAAATTTGTAAATACATGAAACTAACAGGTATTATGAAGGATCATTTTAACCTCTGCCCCACCTTTGTCTTTGTGTGTTGATAGAGACATAGATATCAGCAAGCCACTTCCCAATCCCCAATCCCCCAGGATGAAATCCTAGCATAGATCTCCTCATGCTAGGACAAAGCCAGCTGGGTTCTCTGTAGGCAAGCATTGTTCCTCTGAGTATACCTCTCTGTGAGGGCATAGTTAACCTAGCACCACTCTGTCATGGCCGCCATGTCCATGTTTACACCTCTTCTATTCTTTTCCCAGTTCAGACTCTGGACCCCAAATCTATAAATGTATATTTCAAACTTGCACATCCACTTACTGACTGTAAGTGAGTCTGTAAGTCTTAGTTACTTAACTGATGTCAACCCTGGTATCCTGGTTTTTAAATTGCAGTTTATTCTAAGAATTTAATAAGAGAAACAAAAATGAATGAGTCTGGCACATAACTGTCTTCTGTTTTTCCATCTATATTATTATCTCCCTTATTGTGAAAACCTCCATATCAATTGCTTGTTTAATTTTTTTTTCTTTTTAGACACTTATGTTGTCATATATGCAAGTGAGGGTGAAAAAGTGTGTCTGTAACTTCAAACCTACCAAACTCCAAACCTACCTGTTTTCTATAAACTTACATCACACACACACACACACACACATTTTTTCCAAATTCAGGAGAGTCCTGTTGCCAGTAATCTTTTTCACCTACTATCCCAGGTAATGCAATGGCATTTCTAGAAATGAATTCAGTCTGGCAGAATAAAGGCACCTCCAAGTGTACCTTCTGAGTTCCCAAATACTCCCACTAAGTAAATTTCTCAATTGGTAAATTAAGATTGTCAAAGCTGTGAAAAGAAACGAGATTTATGGTTGCCCATTTTGGTACATGTGAAATAATTTTTTACTGCTACTGTCATCAAAATCATGAAAGGTTTTGGAGTGTGTCTGGGATGGAAATTATTCTTACCCTGGGGATGAAGTACAGAGTGTACTTTATGTAAAGTCTACAGCTTCAGTTCTTATGTTCTGCTTTCTGCCAGAAAATGAGGAACTTTGCCATTTAGAGGCTCAAGGACTGTTTAAATGTGGCAAATGAACTGGGTCCAATAAACAAGAACATGATAACGTCTAATCTAAGCTTCAAAGAGAAGCTGAGAACCAATATACTAGAAGTAGTAACTATCAATGGTTAAAATTTGTGGGCATTTGCACTCAATTCTAAGATTTTTCTAATTCTCTTTCCTTACATTTCAATTCTCTAGCGGCCTGCGAGTTAATTTGTATCACATGTCCACCAATAACTGTATGAATCTCCACAATGCCTTCTGGCCAGAGTTCAGTGCTAAACAATGATGTAATATATATCATGACTTCAATTTTGTGATCTCACAGAATGAACACCTGTTTAGTAAGGGAACTAGAAAACCAACATCTTGAATGTTTTGTTTGCTTGTTTTTCTGAAACAACTTGGTAGCTTAATGGAGCACAAAAATGAAGAAATTACAGAATTTCATAAGTGCTCATCCATCTAATTTATATATGAAAAGAGTAACTCTTGAATAATCTTTAAAAAATAACAAAGGACTACAGAAAGACCTCTGGCTGAGTATAGTACCCCCACAATGTCAACACATTGGCAAATTATCCTTTGCATGCACTTCATAATTCACATGATCCTTGTTTAATAACTCTTGCCTAATGGATTTTGAACTCCAGAGATTTTAAAAGGGAACATTTCTAGTTATAAATAGATCAATAAATAACAGATTTCTCTATTTGGAATGGAAGAAATTGTTCAGATTTGTTTAAATCAATGAGAGGATTAGCACAGAGTGTTTTGTAAACAGTTTTACAAATGAACCAGAATAGTTGGTACTCTTTCTGGCAAATTTTTAGGGATGGCTTGCTTGTAAGCTTTACTTTTTCACTAAGTTAAGATTCTTCCTGGGTGTGTGGGTGACTCTATCTCACCTAAGGTTTTACTGGCCATTCAGGGCTCTAGCTCTTCGAGTGTGAGAAGATTCTTTCCTGTGATGGAAATAGAGTGCTCCAGATGAATGAAAGCACCCTTTCTGGTATACCGTGGCCACCACTCCTCTGTTATGTTAAGGATCAATGGAACCCGACACACTGTTTCTCAATCTCAGGAGAGTCATATTGCCAAAGAGTTGAAATGTGCAAGGAACGGCTGTGTAGAATAAAAGAATGGAGTGGCTGTTTCGTCAAACAGTGAGTCTTAGGTGACAATTCCTGTTGGGCTCCTAAAAGCTGTTTCTCTCTGGTCTTGTTATTGAATGTGAATGTGGGTCATGGAAGCAATGCCATCTTCCATTCACACAGTTTGAAGTCAAAGTCCAGTTCCTTGTTTGTCTTGCATATAAACAGGACAAATTGCTTTCTCTGCATGGTGTAATTTCATTGAAACACTATATTCTGTTAGGTAAAGGCTTCCTATTTTTCCTTCCTATTCATTCAGCAAGCACTTAACTTTACTTCAAGCACCATCTGGTAACAGGTAGTATAAAGGAAAATGGACTAAGTAATAAAAATGACTTACATTTATTGAGAGCTTATTATGGGCCAGGCACTTTCTAAGCTCTTTACATGTATTAATTCATTTAATATACCTATGAAGTAGGTATATTATTATGCAAATTTTATAGATGAGAAAAGTCAGTCACAGAGGGTTTAGCTACTGGTGGAGCTGAGAGTTGAACCCTGATAACCTAACCTAGATTCTGCAGTCTTTTCCATAGAATGGATGTTTGCTCTAATTCTAGGGGTTAAGAATCTATATTCTTGAAGGAGTAGGAAAATAAGAATTAAAATCACATGAACGTTTCTTGATCTGGCTGCTGGTTATAGAACTGTGTTATTCGTAAGATTAAATAATGTAAACTTAGGAGATGTTCACTTCTAGATATGGCTTCAATGCACGTTATGGAGTGAATTTTTGTGTCCTCCCAAAATTCATATGTTGACATCCTAACTCCAATGTGAGAGTATTATGAGGTGGGGCTTTTGAGAGGTAAAAGCTCTGCCCTCATGAATGAGATTAGTGGCCTTACAAAAGGGACCCCAGAGAGCTCTCTCCTCCTCTTTCCGCTGTGTAAAGATACTGGAGAAGTTAGCAGTCTGCAGCCTAGAAGAGGGTGCTCACTAGAACCTAGCCATGCAGGAACCATGATCTTGGACTTCCACTCTCCAGAAGTGTGAGATATAAATTTCTGTTGATTATAAGCCACTCAGTCTATGGTACGGTTATAGCAGCCTGAAATGACCAAGACAGTGTACAATTTAAAACTGAAAAATAATCAATTTTAACTTGAAGGCTCTGAAAGCTGTGATCAAGAATGTCTATGTGTATGTTTTTAATCAATGCTATCACTGTTGAAATTAGCCACACTTGGAAATCTATCCATTAGTACATATGTTTCAGTGTCAAATCCATGATGTCATTCTTGCTAGGAGGAGGCACAAGTAAGTTTACATTAACTATATTGAGACGATAACTCAAGTTATGTGATTCAGGTTCAAAATTTGTATGAATTCTCACTTCAGTCTGGACGTGGGCATCCTTGAAGAGCTCTGTGCTCACTCTTCTTTGTAGGCCAGATATTACAGTGGTATTGAAGCCGGGTATCTGAGGGGTATTTTAGATATTAAAGCAATTTGCTCTTTTTCCTGTTTAACTTGAGGGGTGACTCAGGAGTCTCAAGGATTTGTGAGCTTGTTTTGCAGGAGAAAGAGAATGTCTTTGGGGAGTGTAGGGGAAGAGGGAGAATCCCCCTCTGCCCTTTCCCTTAACATTCTTAAGGCTGGCCAAATAATTAACAAGACAGGTTAGCAGGAGAAAATAATATGAAGTTTAATAACATGTATACATGGGAGAAACTCAGAAATGAGCAGCTCATCATTCTGTCTAAGCTGCTTGCTTAAGTATTGTAGCTAAAGGTGAGGAAGGTGTTGGGGGTGGGTAGTGGTTTGGAATTTCAGAGGGGAAGAGGAAAATTCACATGGAGATAGAAATGCAAATGTTTGTCTGACAACTCTTTTCAGGGCCACCTATAGAGAATGTGGCCAGGGAGAGAGAGAATTTTTGATAAGAGGGGCTTGGTGCCTTTCCTTTGTAACATCTATTTTACATTATATTATAGCCATCACCATGATAACTCCTTCCTGAAACAGATCTTTTGTTTTAAATTCTTTAGGCCGTTTGGGAGGGGAAACTCCAATGTTCTTCTTGAGTTTTCTGAGTCTTTATTGTCTTCAGCTCGAAATAATCTGCATATCAGAGTGGTGCATCTTGGGGTGGCCTGCCCTGAGCACAGTCAGGAGGTTGCAATCACTGGATGTGGTGATCATGGACAGATGACTGGCCCTCAGCAGCTGTTGAAGCCCAGAAGTCAGATTGCCCAGAGGCTTATCAGGAGTGACCCCTTTGTTTCCCTGAAGCCCCTCAGCTCTATAAACCCCCCTGCTTTCTGTTCTTGGGGAGGTGGATTTGAGCGAGCTCAGGCTCCCACCTACTCGTTTTCGCCTATTTGAATAAACCTTTCTCATCTCCAAGCACTGATGTCTCAGTGTTTGGCTTGCTGGGCATTGGGCACACGAACTTGAGATTAAGAGGTTCGGTAACAGTATTACCACACCAGGTCCGTTTTTGCCTGCTGCCCAGAAAGCCAATCACCAAGATGACGAGATTGCAGCAGAGAGAGAGAGTTTATTAATCACAAGGCAGCAAAGTGTGGAAATGGGAGAATGAGTCTCAAATCCACTTCCCGAAAAATAGGGATTCAGGGATATCTATGGGGTAGGGTGCAAGGTGGTCTGAAATGATTGGAGGTGAGGAGAGATGAGGTAATTGATGATCTGCGCAAGCGTAGTCAGGCTTTATGCCTCTTCATAGGAGGCATGTTCACAGAATGGCCGTGTTAGCATGTCCTGAGGGTGGAGTTCCAACCTCTTGAGGTCAAAAGGTTGCTTATTGGACATATGTCTGTGTGGGCCCAGGTGATGGGTTGGTGGTCTCAACCAGCCTGAAGTGGGCAAGAGGTTCCAATTTCCAAAAAAAATAGCTCAAACACCCATTACTATGGTGACCCCAGGCTTCCAGGGAGATGTTATCTGTAGGAACCTAGTGGGAGTCAGATAGCATATTGCTGAAACAGCACAGTTAACAATGGGCAAGTTTCTCATGCAGATTTAAGTCCTCACCTTCCATTCTGATAAGTTTCTAGGTAAGGCCATCCCCCTCTTCTTCCTGGTACAGGGAAGAAGATACATTTTACAAATGGATATTCCCTTTACAAATGTAAATATCTCTTATAAAGGGTAACCAGAACTAAGAATGGGCTTAGCAAGGACCCTCCCAGATAGCCGGAGATATCTATGGTGATGGTTCTAGGGGCAGGCCTCCAATCCCAAACTCTTTTAGTCAGTTAGTAGCTGTGGGGGCCAAAGTGTCTTTCAGGCAGAGATGTATTTGGAGGTGGCCAATTCCAATCCCCCATAGTTACTAGCTGCTTAATCATCAATGGCTAACTGTTTGCCAGTTTCAGTGGGAACTGCAGTCACTGAATTGTGGAGCCTAAATGCAATGGGAGTAATTGGATCCCAGGATAGCAGGGGCCAAGTGACAGCACTCAACCACCAAAGGCAAGGTGAGAGTGGTTACCATAATGGACAATAGAGGCAAAGCAGCAATCAGAATCCTCTGACTCATGCAGACCTATGGCGCTGGCTAGTTAATTACGGTGTTCAAAGAAGTAAAATAGATAGGAGGCCTACTAAATTCTTATGTTATCTATGTAAGCAGAAACATTTTAGTTCAAGTGAACAAAAGTCTAACCTGAATCATACAAAACAGAAAGTCACAGCCACTCAATCAATTCCCAGAGCCAGTTGAGCCAGTTTACAGACCCAGAACCTCTTGAATGAAGGGGAAACTGGGTCCCCTTGAGGAAGGATCCCAGTACACTGCCAAAATTTACATTGTTAATCTTTCTCCCAGACTTTCGCAAAGGGACCTAGGGCTTTCTACCAGGGTAACTGTGCATTGGGGAAAGGGAAATAATCAGAATTTTCAGAGACTGATACACACTGGCTCTGAACTGACACTGATTCCAGGAGACCCAAAACATCACTGTGGTCCACCAGTTGGACTAGAGGCTTATGGAGGTCAGATGGTCAATGGAGTTTCAGCTCACGTCTGTCTCACAGTTGGCCCAGGGTGTCCCTGAACCCATCCTGTGGTTATTTCCTCAGTTCTGGAATGCATAATTGGAATAGACACACTTAGCTGATGGCAGAAACCCCACATTGGTTCCCTGACCTGTGGAATGAGGGCTATTATGATGGGAAAGATCAAGCAAAAGGCGCTAGAACTAGTTCTATCTAGGAAAATAGCAAACCAAAAACAATACCACATTTCTGGAGGGATTACAGAGATTATTGCCACTATAAGGACATGAAAGATACAGGGATCATGAGTCCCACCACATCCTTATTCAGTTCACCTTTTGGCCTATGCAGAAGTGAGATAGATCTTGGAGAATGACAATGAGTTGTCATAAGCTTAAACAGGTGGTGACTACAATTGCAGCTATTGTACCAGATGTAGTTACATTGTTGGAACAAATTAACACATCCTCTGGGACCTGGTATGCATCTATTGATCTGGAAAATGCCTTTTTCTCCATCCCTGTCAATAAGGGCCACCAGAAGCAGTTTGCTTTCAGTTGCTAAGGCCAGCAATACACCGTCACTATATAAAGTCTATGGCAGGGTATATCGACTCTTCAGGCCTATGTCATAATTTAATTCAAAGTAATCTTGATTGCCTTTTCCTTCCATAAGATACCACTCTGATCCATTCTATTGATGACGTTATGCTGATAAGACCGAGTGAGCAAAAAGTATCAACTATTCTAGCCTTATTGGTAAGACATTTGCATGTCAGAGGGTGGGAAATAAATATGACACAAATTCAGAGGCCTTCTACCTCAGTGAAATTTCCAGGGGTCCAAGTGGTATAGGGCATATTGAGATATGCCTTCTATGGTAAATGATAAGTTGTTGCATCTGGCCCCTCCTACAACAAGAAAGAGGCACAATGCCTCGTGGGCCTCTTTGGTTTTTGAAGGCAACTTATTCCTCACTTGGGTGTGTTATTTCAGCCCATTTACCAAGTAAACCAAAAAGCTGCTAGTTTTGAGTAGGGCCCACAACAGGAGAACACTCTGCAACAGGTCCAGGCTACCAGGCAAACTGGTAAACGTATGATCCAGCAGTCCAATGGTGCTTGGAACAGGGATGCCGTTCGCAGCCTTTGGCAGGCCCCTATAGGTGAATCACAGCAAAGGCTGTTAGGATGTTGGAGCAAAGCACTACCATCTTCTGCAGATAACTACCCTCCTTTTGAGAATAGCTCTTGGCCTGCTACAGGGCCTTAACAGAGACTGAATGCTTGACCAGGGGTCACCAAGTTACCATGTAACCTGTGCTGCCTATTATGAACTGGCTGTTATCTGACTCCACCAAGCCATAAGTTGTGTGTGCACAGCAGCACTCCATCATTGAATGGAGGTTGCATATATAAAATGGTGCCAGAGCAGGCCCTTAAGGTACAAGTAAGTTACATGAAGAAGTAGCCCAAATACCCATGATCCCTACTCTTCTTCCACTGCCTTTTGTCTCCCTGACTGCACTTATGTCCTTGTGGGGAGTTCCCTAAGATGGTTTGACAGAGGGAGAGAAGATATGGGCCTGGTTTACAGATAGTTCTGCTTGATAGACAGGCACCACCAGAAAATAGACATCTGCAGCATTACAGCCCTTCCCCGGGACATTCCTGAAGGACAGTTGTGAAGGGAAATCCTCCCAGTGGGCAGAACTATAGCAATGTACCTCATTGTTCACTTTTCTTGGAAGGAGAAATGGTCAGGTATGTGGTTATATACAAACTCATGGGTTGTAGCCAATGGTTTGGCTCGATGACAAGAGATTTGGAAGGACATGACTAGAAAATTGGTGACAAGGAAATTTGGGGAAGAGGCATGTGGACAGATCTCTCAAAATGGGGGAAAAAATGAAGATATTTGTGTCTTATGTGAATGTTCACCAAAGAGTAACCTCAATAGAGGAAGATTTTAATAATCAAAGGGATAGAATGACTTGCTGTGTAGATTCTGGTCAGTCTCTTTTCCCAGATACCCCTATCACTGCCCAATGAGTTTATGAACAAAGTGGTCCTGGTGGCAGAGATGGAGGTGATGCATAGAATCAGCAACATGGACTTCCACTCACCAAAGCTGACCTGGCTAGAACCACTGCTGAGTGCCCAGTCTGCCAGCAGCAAAGACCAACCCTGAGTCTAAAATATTGACAATATAGCAATATTTCTCAGGGTGCTCAGCCAGCTACCCAGTGGCAGTTTGATTACATTGGACTCCTTCCATAATGGAAGGGGTAGTGTTTTGCTCTTAATGGAAAAGAAACTTACTCTGGATATAAATTTGCCTTCCCTGCAAGCAGTGCTTCTGCCATATGTGGATTTACAGAATGCCTTATCCACCATTGTGCTATTCTACACAGCATTGCTTCTGATAAAGGAAATTCATAGAAAATAAAGTGTGGCAATGGGCCCATGCTCATAGAATTTACAGGTCTTACCATGTTTCCACCCTTCTGAAGCAGCTGGACTTATAGAATGGTGAAATGGCCTTTTGAACACTCAGTTACAATGCGAGCTAGGTGGCAGTACCTTGCTGAGCTAGGGCAAGATTCTTCAGAAGGCTGTATATGTTCTGCATCAGCATCCAGTATATGGTGCCGTTTCTCTGATAGCCAGGATTTACAGGTCCAAGAATCAAGGGGTGGAGATCGGAGTGGCACTACTCATTATTACCCTCTAGTGACCCACTAGTAAAATTTTTGCTTCCTGTTGTCGTAACATTATGTTCTACTAGCCTATAGGTCTTAGTTCCAGAGGGAGCAATGCTTCCATCAGGATACACAACAGTGATCCCATTGAACTCAAAGTTAAGACTGCCTCAAGGCCATTTGGGGTTTCTCACGCTTCTAAACCAACAGGCAAAGAAGAGAGTTACTGTGCTGGCTGGGTTGATTGATTCTGACTATCAAGGCGAGATTGGACTACTTCTCCACAATGGAGATAATAAAGAGTATGTCTGGAGTACAGGAGATCCCTTAATATGTCTGTTAGTATTAACATGCCCAGTGATTAATGTCAGTGGAAAAGTACAACACCCAGTCAAGGCAGGACTGCTAATGGCCCAGACCTTTCAGAAATGAAAGTTTGAGTCACCTCACCAGGTAAAGAACCAGCTGAGATGTTTTCAGAAAACAAAGGGAATAGAGAATGGGTGGTAGAAGAAGGTGGTTATAATGAATGGCTATGACCAAATGACCAGTTACAGAAATGAGAACTCTAATTGTCATGAGTGTTTCTTTCTTATTTGGTTATGAATATGTTTGTGTGCATGTAAATATATATCTTTGTTTTCTTCCCTCTCTGATTCCTTATCATGTAATGTAAGATGTATTGACTTTATATCATAGTATTTAAATCTTGTTAATTTTACATGACCGTATTTAAGTCTTGAGATATCAAGGAGAAGAGTAAACATTACTCAAGTAAACATCACTCCTTCCGAGGAAGGAGTTAGTGTGCTTTCAGTTGTATGCAGGATACTTGTATCATGTTAGGTGGGATTATGACTGTGTTATTGTCTATATTTGAAGATTAAATATCATTTAAAGAGTTGTATATGGATGTCCAGTTGACAAAGGTAGACTTGTGATGGTTAATTTTGTTTGTCAACCTGAATGGGCAAGGAGCTGCTGAGAGTTTGGTCAAACATTTCTGGGTGTGCCTGTGAGGGTGTTTTTGGATGAGACTAACATTTGGATCTGTAGAGTGAATAATGCAGATTTCCCTCCCTAACATTGGTGCCCCTCATCCAATCAGTTGGAGGCCTGAACAGAACAAAAAGTCTGATACTACTATGAATAAGATGAAATTCTTCCTGAATTTCCTGAAGTAGCCTGACTATTTGAGCTGGAACATTGGTCTTTTCCTGCCTTTAGATTTGAACTGAAACAACAGCTTTTTTAGGGTCTTGAGCTGTCAGCTTTCAGACTGGAACTTATGTCATTGGCTCTCCTTGTTCTCAGGCCTTTGGACTTGGATTGGAGCTACACCATTGGCTCTCAAGGGTCTCCTGCTTGCCAGCTGCAGATCTTGGGACTTCTTATTCTCCATAATTACATGGGCCAATTTCTAATAATAAATCATAACTATATGTATATATATAGCTATATAGTTATGTAATTATATAAATGTCTAATATATATTTCCTATTGGTTCTCTTTCTCTGGAACAGACTAATTCTCTGACTAATATACTATTATTATCTTCATTATAGAGACGAGTCTCAGAAAATTTAAGTACCTTAAGCCACGCTAGAGGTAGTAAATTGCAATGTCGAGAAGTACCCAGGTTTGTCTGACCCTAATGTCCACGCTCATATACCCTGTGTTATAATTGTGTTCTGCTTATGGACCAGTGAAGATGAATAAAGACCCGGAGGAATGCCCCCATGCCATACCTCCTGCCTGTTTCTGAATCTCGTTTTGTGTTTTAATTATTGTGGCCATATAATTATTATCCTAAAATTCAGTAGCACAAAATAGCAACTGTTTTATTTTGCTCATGATTTTATGGTTCAGGAATTCAGAAGAGGCTTGACTAGGCTACTCTTTGATGGGATCTCTTGTGTGGCTGCAGTCTCCTGAAAGCTTGACTGGACTGGATATCCAAAATGGCTCAATCACATGACTGGCGGTTGACACTGGCTATTGGCTTAGAGCTCAGCTGGACTGTCAATCAGAGCACCTACATGTGTCCTTTCCAACGTGGTAATATCAGAACAGTCAGACTTTTTCAGGGCAGATGGCTTCCTTTAGAGTGAGCAGACCATCAGAACCAGGTGGAAGCCACAGGGTCTTCTTTGGCCTGCTCTTACAAGCCATGTAACGTCACTTCTTCTGTAGTCTGTTGGTTACAAATGCATCACTGAGGTAGCATCAAATTCAAGGGGAGAAATCAAAGACCTTCTTCTTGACAGAAGAAGTGTCAAAGAATTTGTGAGTGTGTTTTAAAAACATCCCAAAATATTATGATCCCAAGATCTGAGTACCTCTGGAGATGGTGTAAGGCAAGAACGTGGGCTTCGAAATGGGGTCATAATTTGAAACTTTCTCCATCATTCATTATCTATATAACATTGGACAAATTATTTAAAGTCTGGCCAGGGACCTTCTCTGAAAAAGGGAGAGGTTGATATCTATTTTGCAGCTAAAGAAAGTACATATGCCTGGTATTCAATTAATATTAGATGGCTTCACATCTCCTTCACTTCACTCACCAATTTCTATTATTTATTTATACATAGTTTAAAGACATATAAGGATCTGATTTATAGTTTCAGTTTTCCTTAAGTGTTAGTGGATACATCACAAACTCAATCTATGTATTAAACCAAAAAGAACATGGCCCAAAGAATAGACATTGCTACGTCATGGTAATATTACCTGATATCTCTTTTTGTCTCTCTCTCATGTGCCTGCTCCCTAATGTGAGACAGATACTTATAAGATATTTAAACAAGTGCAGGCTCACAACTTGTCAGATCAAATCAGAATCCCTGGGATGTTCTATTCTGATGAAACTTTTTCCTCTCTAAGTTTGAGTTATCTGATCAAAAGTCTCATTGTATTGGGACCAAGAGGAACCTATTAATTGGAATTCACAAAAATAGTTTAACCAAATGAACAAATCTAATTTAGAGAGCAACAGCATGTAGAAGACAAAAGCAAAGGTCTCACATGGAGCAACGCAAAATCCTCCATGTGGAAATCATTTAAACTTAAATTTTTCACATGGTAGGGATGAAAACATTCTTCTGCCTTGGAGTTTCATAAAGCATGTCAGGCTTCTTCTTGCACTAGCCTTTTACACATCTGTCAATTGGCGAAGTTAACCTCTCTGCTGTTTTCATGAAAGAAAGATAAAAATCGAAGTCCTGGTGATTTTATAGGAGCGCTGGCTGCTTGTGTCTTTGGCTATCTCTTCTACCCCTTTGGTGTGAAGACATCCCTGATTCAAAACAGATGTGGTCCCTTTGGCATGGCCCACAGAATACCACATTACTTGTAGAGCTCTGGGGCTCACAAGGTACCCACATGGAGCTGGCCATTACCCAGGGGTCATTTTTCTGCTCAGCAACAAATATGGACAGACATCTGATGAGTTTTCAAGAGACTCTCACAGCTAGGTGTCTAACCGAGTAGACAACAGATAATCACACTTGATCCTCTCAGATTGTATGTCCTCTACTTTCCCTCCCACTTCACTGCCCTTTTTAAGTATGTCACATTTACTATGAGTGTTGACTCTCTTTTTCCACCCTTCTTTTGAAAATCTAGTTGGGGATAGTTATCTTTGCATAATCTAAATTTCAAGCTTTTAGTTAGCTCTTCTTTAGTTTAATGACCAATAACTGTTTACAGACATTCTCTGAATGTGCCTTGGACACATTTATTTTCTGAGCAAATGGAATTCTGCCTTGAGAACTGGAGAGCAGTTTTCTTGTTTCCATGTGGGGAGGGGAAGCAGGGAGTTGTCAACGGAGCAGCATATTTAAGCAAGCAAGATTTTAGAATAACTTAGGACTTATTCAGTTTCCATTAAGAATATCTAATTATAAGTAATTACTCTAAACTAATTTAATTCCATCCTCTTGAGCTTTATTAGAGCAACAAACTTAACCACATGCATTTTGTTAAATAGACCCTTGGCACTGTTAGGGAAAAAAAAGCTTAACAACATTGATATGACTTGCATGGGAAAGAAGGGGATTAACAATAATGAACATTTTCTGTAGTATCCTCTCCCATTCCATTAGTGGTGAAATATAAGTAGGTGTTTTAAAAAATGAGTTCACAGTAAAGAATTTAAGGAGATTAGCTCAGTTTTAGTAGATGGTCCCTGCCCAATTTAAGAATTAATGCCAGAAATAGATAAATAATTTGTTTTAGTATTAGGCTAAATTTTAAATATGTTAGAAATTAAATTATTACGGTCAAATGCTGACAACTGACTGAAATAATAAGAATTGATATTAATTTTCTTTTTCAGTATCCCAGCAGTGTTTGAAGAGGTCAAGTGTTTTTCTCTGAAGATGAAAAATGAACTACATAGTTTTAGAGTGGGTATTCTTGAAACCACATTTGGCACTTTTTTAAAAAAGCAAAGAGCTTCATTGTTTTTCTGCATATAAAAGCAATACCCTTGCAATATAAAAATCCACATGAAACAAATGTATAAAGAAAATAAAGAAATCACCAATAAACTTACTATACAGATATTATAACTATTAACATGTTGATATATTTCTTTCCAGATATATTTTTTTTATATGTGAAGATTCTCTTTATGTAATTGTTATTAAATCATAGCATACACACAGAACGTGAATAAACAATAAGTATTCTAGAGACAGAACATTTTCGGGACTCCAGAAGTTCTCTCATCACCACCCCTCTCTACCAAGAGTAAACTTCCTCAACTCTTAACACCATAGATGAGTTTTTCCTGTTCTGAATTTTATATCGATGGAGTCACACATTGTGTACTCTATGTTGGCTTATTTTGTATAACATTATGTTTGTAAGCTATCTTCATATTGTAACTTGTCATTGTAATGTGCTTATACACACTGATATATATAATTGCATTATATAAATGTACCACACTTTATATAACCATTTTGCCATTTGGTTATTTCAAGTTTGGGGCTGTGAAATTCTAATGCATGCCTTATGAGAGAACTTATGGACATGTTTCTGTTTGGTATCTACAGAATTTTGTATCCAAATTCTGTTTGGAGCAGAATTGCTGGCTAGTTCCTAAGGGTGTGCATATATTAAGTTTTTAATAAACACTGACAAAGAGTTTCCAAAATGACTATAATAATTTACACTTTCACTAGCAATATATGAGAGTCCCAGTTGCTGTGTCTCCTTGCCAACACTTGATATCAAAGGATTGTTTTTAAATAAAAAAAAAATAGTTCTCTATATGTACTTTGGTAGCCTGAATTTCCTACCTAACCATATATCTTGGATGTCTTTCCATGTCAATAAGTAAAGACATCATCATTTTAAATTGCTGTGTAATAATCTTTTGTACCATGTATCTATATATATATGACCAATTGTTGATGAATATTTCTACAGATTTTCATTTTGTGAGCAAAGCTGATTATATAATTCTTTGTGCACATAGTCCATAGCTCAATATAATTGTTGCCAGCAAATTAAATCACTCTGTTTGGTCCTCTATACTCTTCATCACACTCAAGTGCCAGAAATCCATGATAGCTTAACCCAACTATTACCTTGTTTTCTCTCTTTCTTGGTTGTAGATGAAGTCTGCTAATGAAAAGTTATGACAGGAAAATTGGCTTCAAGAAATATTCATGATCAATTTCATCACATAGGCTCTCAAACTTTTCTGTTTGGCAATACTTCTCCACTCTACACATTGATCATTTTAAATCTTCACCCTCCTTGAAACACCAGATCTTTGCCCACCTCCCTCCAGAATCTCAGCAGATGACTGATCCTCGCAATTCATACAGAATATGGTAGCCATCAGAAGGTATTCCCCCCAAAGTGATTTCTACTGCCAAGCAGAAACACACACACACACACACACACACATACATACATACATACATGCCTGGTCTATCTTCCTTTGCTTCCTAAAGATAAAGAAGCTGCTCCCCTACATTCTCCCGTTTCTCCATTTAAGGTCAATTCTCACAACAGCACTTTGGATCTCATTGCCTCATCTGTTTTCTGGCCACTCACTTTCTTTCTCCCCTTTTCCTCACTATTTCTGCTGGCCAAACTTGAAATGTAATTCGTCTTGAGCCTTATTAATTCTCTTCCTCTTTAATTTTCTCTTCTGTTCCCCTTTTCTGCTCTACTCTTTTCCTTTTCTCACTGTATCTCATGCTCACTTTGCTTTGCTTCTTTCACTTCTCTAATCTTTCCTTCACTTTTCTATTTTTATGTTTTCCTTAGATTATCTTAGCCAGTGTTAGGCTTCAGACACTATCTCTGTGTTAGCGTCTTCCAGATGTATACAACCAAACTGGACCTCTTTTCTTAGCTTTAGACTCTTAGACAAATGACTATTTGCCAACTTATATTAAATGTCTCAGAGACAGTACGAAAGTGACATGTCTAGAATAGAACCTTTGATATTCCCCCTCCACTAACAGCTGTCTTCCTATCCCAGTAAATGGCACACCATTCACCTAATGGTAAGTGAAAATTACAAAAGTTATCTGGGATTCTTGCCTTTTCTTTACTCACCCAATCAAATCCATTGTCAAGTCCATTGTACGGTGCTCCGCAATACATCTCAAATCTACACACTTCTTTATCTCAATAGCCATCTCCCACCCAAACCATGGTCACCCCCCAATAGATGTGGAAACCAGAAGGGCCTGGGCCACAACTGCCTTATTCAACATTTAACCCCAGAGCTTGGCACGTGCCTGACACTTAATAGGCAGCCAAAAAAGCAGATCTAGTCACCATTATCTCTTGCTTGGACTTCTAAGGCTATTTGTCATATGATTTGAAGTTAAAAATAATTCCTTCTTGAAAGTTTCTTGTCATCCAAAGTAGATCAAATCCCTAATTATAGATTTTTATAGCACGAGGTATTAATGTATTTCTCTTTTCTAACAGTTTCCAGATATAATTTTACATTATTTTCTATGACAAGTGATTAACTGTCTGACCACCTCAAACGAGAGATTCAGAGGGGAAGGGAACTTCTTGTTTTCTGCTCTCCGTTCTGCCCACATACTTTACATATGAGTGAATGAAAAGAAAAATAAATAAATTTTAAGCAGTAGTTTTCTGCATTTAACAGTAGACCCATTCTTAAGATTTTTATGCATATTTCCAATTTCCCCTATTTTTGATTTATATTTTCTCCTTTCAGTTAAAGAGATTGCTCAATTTTTAGTTGCATCTACCTTAGGTACGCGTTTAAGTCTTCGCCAATGTAAATATAAAGCATAATTATTGTTTTACTTTGTATGTTTTAATTACTGGTGATTTTAATTTTTTTCCTATTTTCATGCTACATGTATTTATTTTCCTATTGGTGTACTGGTCTTTTCTTTAGTGATTTGTAAGATCTCTTCAATATTAGTGAGATTAATCTCTTCGCCACTACATAAATGTTATATTTTTCTCAATCTGTCATCTGTATTTGTTTATATTCTTTTGCAATTGCACACTTATTTACTCATTAAGCAGATGTTTATTAGATTCCCACTATTTGTCTAAAATCATTCAAGGAATGGGAATAAAGCAATAATCAAAGCAGAGAAAAATTACTGCCTTCATGATGCTTATATTGCCATTATGGAGAAGGGTGGGTAGACAGACAATAAGTGATATAAAATAAGTAATATAAGTAGACTATTGGATGGTTATAAGTATTATTAACATAATTAAAGCAGGAAAAGAGTCAGCAAGTAGGAGTTGCAACTTTAAAATAGGTTACCCAAAGAAGGTTTCCTTGAGAAGGGGATCTTTGATCAAAGTCTTAAAGAAGGTGAGGAATTGAGCCTTGTAGATACCTTCAGAAACAGACTTCAAGGTAGAAGGAACATCAAGTGCAAAGGTCCTGAGGCAAAGGCATACCTGGTAAGTTTGAGGAACAGATAAGGGGCCAGTGGAGGTGGAACAGATTTACGAGGAAGAACATAATAGAATATGAGGTCTGAGGGGCAGTGGGTTAGAAGGAAACCTCAACATGTAGTGCATTGTTGGCCACTCTATGAACTTTGGTGTTTACTTGCAATGAGATAAGAAGACTGCAGATTTTTGAGTGGAGGAGGGATATGATCTAACTACGTTTTAACTGTAAAATTCTGATTGCTTTTTAAAGAATAGCCTTTAGGGAGTCAAGATCTCAAGCAAGGAGGCCAGTTAGAAAATTGCAATAATTTCAGTCAGAGATGAGAGTGGATTGGACCAATTGGTGGTGTATAATTCCAATGTGTTAGCAGTGAAGGGGGTGATAGTGGTCAGATTATGTGTATATTTTGAAGGTAAAGTCAATAATATTTGCTGATGAATTGTATATGGGATATGAGAGTAAGTGAGAAGTGTAGGTTATTAAAATTTTTAGTTTAGTTTGGGGCCTGAGAAAATGACGGAGCTGCCATTAAGTGAGATGGGGAAGACTATGGCTATAGAGGTATTAGGAGGGAAGATCAAGAGTTCTAATTTTGTAGCTGCTAAGTTTGAGATTTCTGTTAGGTATCTAAGTGGAGCTGTTGAGTGGGTTGTTGGATTTATGGTTCTGTTGTCCTGAAGAGAGGGGACAACAACTTGGGTGTCATCAGTATATAAAGAGTATTTATTGCCATGAAACTGAATGATAACACCAAGACAACGATTGTAAATAGAAAAGAGAAATGTTTAAGACTGAATCACAAAGAATTTCAAATTTCAAAGGCCAGGCAGATAAAGAAAATTTTATGATGAGACTAAGAAGGATCCACCACTGAGCAAAGAGTCCACTTAGGAGAGAGTGGAGCCTTGGAATTCAAGTTAAGAAAGTGACTCAAGTATCAATGAATGATCAACTGATATGATGCTGAAAATTAAAATGAGGATAAATTGAAGGTAAGAAATGGTTTAGCTAAGAGAGTTTCATTTAAGTGGAATGGTAGAAAACCTGATTGAATTGATCCATGAAAGAGAAGAGAGAAATTGGAGAGTTTGAGTATAGACAGTTATTTTGAGGAACTTTGTTGTAAGTGGAAGGAAGGAAATGAGGAAAAAGTGAGCTCAAGGAGTGTTTGTATCTTAAAACAGAGGAAATGACAGCATTTCGTGTTGATGGAAAGGATCTAGTAGAAGGGATAATTTGATTAAGCTTAAAAAAGACAAGCATTAGAGTAGAAGAGGAGATGGAATCTAGTCCACAAGAGAGGGTTGGCCTTTGTTAGGAGTGTGGGTAGTTTGTCCTTAGAAATGGAAAAGAAGGCAGAAGGTATGTGTGCAAGTGCAGGTTGGGGATAGATCTTGTGGAAGTTCTATTCAGAACGTTGTTCAGTAACAAGCAAAATTATCATCTAGGAGTGCAGATCAGTGTTAGAAATTATAGGAGAGAAAATAATGTATGAAACACATAGTCATCTAGGGAAATGAGAGTAATTGGAGTTGGAAAAGAGTTCAGTATACTATTCACTCACATATACTTCTGGTACTCGTCTCTGTCTCCTTAATAGTGCTAGAATTATGATTTTAAAACACCAATCAGATTGTGCCACTTTTGTGCTAAGGAAGTATTCTTTTGGATCCTCATTAACTACAGTTAAGTGCAGGATAAAACTCAAACTCCTTCATGTGTTGAATAGTGTCCTATAATCTGCCTCAACCTACCTTCATAGACTTATCTCCCACCATTCCCATGACTCCACACAATTCAAGTTCCAGGTGAATCTAACTTCTCAGATTTGTTCTAACATTGTATACACATTCACAACTCCTTGCCTATTCCTGGGTAGTTTCCTTTCCTGGTATGCATTTTCTCCCTTTTCCATACCTCATAAAATGTAGCTCATGCTTCACCCATCCCCTATTTCTCCCCAAGGTAAAGCTGATTCTTTTCTTCTCTATGTTCCTCTTAACCTTTGAGCTTGTCTTAGTAATTAGCATTGCCATAGAACATTATTGCTTAATATGTCTGTCTCCCACCCTAGACCAGATGTTTTTCAATCATAGGAATAATATCTTAGTAATTATTTTATCCTCCCAATCTCTAGAGTACTAAATATTCATGAATAAATTCATTTTTTAGCATTGTAATCTTCTAGTCTCAACTAATTGCAATTTCTTAGAAGTCAAGAAAATCTTAACCTTTGCCTAGACAGTGAAAAATGCATAGGAATAAACACTTGTCAGTTAATTACTGTGTGCAAGTATACACAATTGGTTATACAAATTTTGGCTTTCATTTTATAATATCCTCTCTTCCTCAAAAACTTTACAATTTCTGTGTTTTTAATTTAACCACAAAAAAATCCCCCAGCATTGAATTTTGACAATAATGTTAGATACCAAGTTATAATTAGATAAAAAATAAGTAATCCATGTTGGATACAGTTCAGCATTTCTCTCAAATTGGACTGTTAAATGGAAAATCAAGTAAATAAAGAGACTGGCCTAAACTTGTAGTGTATTAAGCTTCAAAGATGTTGTTTTTATTGTAATTTAGTTCATTCCTGGTGCGAGTTCCTATACTTATCTTTATGTCTCTAATGAGCATTAAAAGTAATTCAAGATGAAGTAATCAAATACCTTATTCTGAGAACAAAAGATATACAGCAGGAACACATAATAAATTCATTTCTTTTAACATTTTCTCAGAAGTAAATTTTTCTTTCTACTCTCTAGTGGGTAAAAAAAAGTTTCTTTGGGAGATCCACAGACTTTGGTGCTTTGCTATTGAAACTTTAAGGAGAAGAATCATTTGACCAAATGAAGTCAAGTATAGTTGATCAGCAACAGATGGAGGAGGTGTGTATAGCAAGGAGGTATGGGGAATACATTTGGATAGAAAGGATAGGACTTGATTATAGCAAGTGATAAAGGCATTTTTTCTTATTGGTATGAAACAAAGCATCTCAAGTCTTAGTGGCTTAAAATAATAATTGATTATTATCTTTCAAATTTCTTTAAGTTAATTTGTTCAGCTGGAAACTTCTTTCACAGGGTCTCTCCTGCAGTGCAGTCAGTCATCAGCAGGGACTGCCTTCTTCTGAAGGCTCAACTGGACTAGACATTCAAGATGGCAGGCAGTTGTTGCTGACTGTCAGTCAGAATTTCAGCTGAGACTCTGCCTAGGGGTGCCAATCACCTCTTCATGTGGCTTGAGATTCTGACAGCAAAGTGTGGGCTCTAAGAGGGAATGTGTCAAGAGTGAGCAATCCAAGAGAGTCAAGGAAAAGCCACAAGGCTTTTTATGACCTAACCTGGCAGGCCAAGAAGTCACTTCTGTCATATTCTGTTGGTCAAGCAAGTCATTAAGGCCAACCAGATTCAACTGGAGGGGAAGAGACTCTGCCTCTTGATGAAGGAAGGACAAGCTATGTTGCAGAAGAACATGAAGCATGTGACAGATAGCTTCAGCCATCTGTGAAAAAGATAAACTACCACAAAGCCCATAGAGAAATGTTTCAAAGCAATAGGATATCAACTAAGAGGTCTGCTTTCACTGATGCCATTACGGTATTCTTGCCCAGATCACCACCTTGTCTTACTTTGACTATTGAAGCAATTATTTAGTTAGTTTCCTTCGCTTCAGTCTATCCTCACCTCCAATTCACTTTTTCATCTTGAAATTCATCTTGACTTCATCTGACTTGAAATCAAATTCTGCACATCACTGCCACACTTAAAATCCATATCTTCCCATTACACCTCGAATGACTCAGATCCAGATCTCTTCTTCAGCCTTGTCTCTATCTACTGCCCTCTCCTCAACAGGAATCTCTTTTCAGCTTCTTAATTAATTAATTAAATTCTTAATTTTACCGTGCTTGCTATTGCTTCAGAATTTTCCCAGATGCATTTCTCTTAGACTGAAACACTCTTCCTGCCCCCTTTTCCTGGTTATTTACTGCTTATAAATTAGATCTTATTTCAATTATCCTTGGGCCTATAAAATATACCCTTTTTGTGATTTCATATCCCTAACAAAGTACTTTTCACACAGAAATATAATTGCCTTGTTTCTTAGTACTTCCTTCAAATAGACTTATAAGACCTAAAAATCTTCCTTCTTACCCCAAGTTACTTTTAATGGTATATTGTATCTTTCACTGTCTGTTACTATATATTATACCAGATTATAAATATACTATTTATTGGCTTGTTATATCTTCCACTGTCTTTTACTATATATATGTGCATATATATCTAATGGGCATTTATAGAATACTTCATCCACCAACTGCATAATATACATCAGATTCTTCTCAAGCTCACATGGAAAATTCTTTAAGATATGCCACATTCTAGGCCATAAAACACACCTCAACAAATTTAAAAGGATAGAAATCAAATAAAGTAGGTTTTGAGACCACAATGGAATTAAACTAGAAATCAGTAACATAAAAACAGATAGAATATCCTAAAACACTTGGAGATTAAATAACATACTTCTAAATAGCACATGGGTCAAAGAAGTCTCAATAAAACTTAGAAATATTTTGAATTAAATAAAAATTAGAGTACAATCTATAAAAATTTTTGGGATACAGTGAAAGCAGGGCTAAGAGGTAAATGTAGAGTATTGAACATTTATATTAGAAAAGAAGAAAGATCTAAAATCAGTAATCTAAGTTTGTAATTTAGGAAGCTTAAAAAAAAGCAATATAAACATAAAGCAAGCAAAAGAAAACAAAAAGGAAAAGTTAGAGCATCAACCAATTAAATGGAACCAAGAAAACAATATGAGAAGATCAGCAAAATCAAAGACTTGTTTTTTGAAAAGATCAATAAAATTGATAAACCCTTAGCCAGGCTAACCGTAGAAAAATAAAGACAAATTACTAATATCAGAAATGAAAGAGGGGCCATCACTACTGATCCAATGGATATAAAAAGGTTAATAAAGGAATATTATTAGTGCCTTTATGCCCACAAATTTGATAACAGATGAAATGGACCAATTCCTTGAAAGACGCCATCTGCCAAAACTCATACAAGGGGAAATAAATAATCTGAATAGTCTCATATCTATTAAAATTTTTGAAGAAATAATGAATAAGTTTCTAAACCAGAAAGCACCATCAGGCTCAGATGGGTTCACTCGTGAATTCTACTAGACATTTAAAGAAGAAATTATGCCAATTTTCTACAATCTCTTCCAGAAAATAAAAGCAGAGGGAATACTTTCTAACTCATCCTTTGAGGTCAGCATTAACCAAATACCCAAGCCAGACAAAGACATTATAAGAAAGGAAAACTAAGCCAATATCTATCATGGACATAGATGCAAAAATTCTCAACAAATATTGGCAAATTGAATCCAACAACATATAAAAAGAATAATCTTCCATGACCAAATGGGATTTATCCTAGTTACACAAGACTGATTCATCATTAGAGAATCAATTAATATTAATATTCATCCCATCAACAAGATGAAAAAGGAAAATCTGTGAACACATCAGTAGATGCAGAAAAATATTTGAAAAAATCCAACACACATTCATGATAAAAACTCTCAACAAACCAGGAATAGGGAGGAACACCTGCATCTTGATAAAAATAACTGCAAAAAACCTACAGTTGACGTCATACTTACTGATGAGAACCTAGTTGCTTTATCTCTGTGATGGTTAATTTGGTGTGTCAACTTGGCGAGCCACAGGGAATCCAGATTAAAAATTATTTCTGAGTGTGTCTGTGAGGGTGTTTCCAGAGGAGGTTAGCATATTAATCAGTTGACTGAGTAAATAAAGTAGATGAGCATCACCCAATCCATTGAGAGTCTGAATAGAACAAAAGCCAGAGGAAGGAGGAATTTGTCCCTTTTTTCTGTGTCACTGTTTGAGCTGGGACATCTCATCTCATCTTCTCCTGCTTGTGGATTGGGATTTACACCACTGGCTCCTTTATTTTCAGGCCTTCAGACTCACAGTGAATTATACCTCTGGTTTTCCTGGATCTCCAGTTTGCAGACAGCGGATTATGGAATTTCTCAGCCTCTGTAATTGCATGAGCCAGTTCTTCATAATAAATCTCTATCTAAACTATCTTTTATCTATCTGTCTACTGGTTCTATTCTCTGGAGAACTCTGACTAATACAGATTTTGGTACTGAGAGTGGTTCTAGAAGAACAGAATTTTAAGGATGAGTTTTTTAAAATTTCGGGGTTACTGGAATTGGCTCTCTAAACTGATTAGATTTAAAGATGCTAATGGCTCTATATCCAGTAGTAAAGAAGGCACCAATAGTCTACGACGTGAACAGTTTATAGAGACACACGAAATATCTTCATTGGATAGTACTAATCAACCACTTGTAAGAAGCAAGGAGCTAGGTGACTCTGTATATGATATTTCAGACCTTTATGGAAAACTAATGAATGTAATGATATTGGTTGGTTGTTCCTAATGTCACTAGACAAAGTGGTGAAAGATAAGGATGAACTCAGGGATTCCAATTCCTAGCTCTAGCACTGCGTAAACAACCTAAGAGCTTCAATATGTGCCCCAGAGATGAGCCTTATCTCCTGTAGCCACAGGGCTAAATTTGCTGAAAATCAAATGCAGAAACTCATTCTAAGACTAGCTTAATTACAAATAAGTGGAACTTCTAGCTTCATAGAATGTCTGCTGTTAAAGTGAGGGCATTGATTTCGAAAGAATGTGATTCTATAAGTTGGGATGGGGACATGTGGGAAGACTTGGATGAAGCTGGGGACAATGAGCCCCTAAATTCTGATGAAAATTCTGTGCCAATGGCAGAGGTCTTCCCACCCCCAGTGGAAGTGACCTACCTACCCCCAGCACAATTGGCCTCCCCACCCCCAGCAGAAGTGTTCTTCTCAACCCACATTAAAGTGGTGTCCTCACACCAGCAGCAGAGTCGTCTTCACCCCTATTGGAACCAGCTTCTCCATCCACAGTGATATGAGCTTTTCCATCTCCACCTGAGGGGATTAACCCTAAATATCTGAGGAAACTGGAATGGCCTCCTCTGAGGCAGTTGCCATGCTAGACAATGCTGATTCTCTTCAGAACCCACCCCCACCACTCCTCTTTGCTTTTAGACCTATAACTAGGCTCAAGCCCCAGGAGGCTCCTAAAATGTACAATGAGTACACGGGTACAATGTATGACCAATGAGAAGGTATCTTATACTCCAGAAAAACGAGTGGACTTTTCTAATTTATATAGATAGAAATCCAGGTAACATATGTAGGAATGGATGCTAAAGGTGTGGGATAATATTTTAAGGAATATAAAGTTGGATCAGGCCAAATTTATTGACATGGGGTCACTAAGTAGAGATTCTGCATTAATGTTGTATCTTGGGGAGCTAGAATGACCTCTAACAGTTAATTTGTTTGGTTGTTTGGCTGAAACATGGACCAAAAGGTGACTCACCATGAGCAAATTGGAAATGCCAGATGTGCCTTGGTTTAACGTAGAGGAAGGCATTCAAAAGCTTAGGGAGATTGGAATGTTAGACTAGATGTGTCATTTAAGATTTATTTGCCCATACTGGGATGGTCCAGAAGACATGCCCTTCATGAATACTGTAAGGAATAAATTTATGATGGGAACTCTGGCCTCCTTGAAGAGCTCTGCGATCACTCTTCTCTGTAGGCCACCTCACGATGGGAACCTGTGATCACTGAATCAAGAAACCTAAATGAAATGAGAGTGATTGGATTCTGAGGTGGCAGGGGCCAAATGGTGCCACTCAACAGGCAAAGGTAAGGTCAGTGTGGTTACCATAATGGACAGCAGAGTCAAATCAGCAATCAGAATAGTCTGACTCATGCAGACCTGTGTCGTTAGCCAATTGATCATAGTGTTCCAAAAAGTAAAATAGATAGGAAGTCTACTAAATTCTTACTTGATCTGTATGTGCAGAAACATTTTAGGTCAAGTGAACAAAAGTCTAACCTGAATCATAAAAACAGAAAGGCAAGTCCCCACAATCAATTCCTAGACTTCTTCAGAATTACAGAGCCAGACCCCTTGAATGAAGAGGAGGCTGTCTCCTCTTGAGGAAGGACCTTGGTACACTACCAAAAATTTATACTGTTAATCTTTCTCTCAGCCTTCCCCAAAGGGACCTGTGGCCTTTTCCCAGGATAACTGTACATTGGGGAAAAGGAAAAATTCAGACTTTTCAGGGAGTAGTGGACACTAATTCCAGAACACCCCAAACATCACTGTGGTATACCAGTCAGAGTAGGGGCTTATAGAAGTCAGATGATCAATGGGGTTTTAGCTCAGGTCCATCTCACAATGGGCCCAGTGGGAACATGTCCTGTGGTTATTTTCCTAGTTCTGGAATGCACAATTGGAATAAACATACTTAGAAGTTGGCAGAATCCCCACAATGGTTTCTTGACCTGTGGAGTGAGGGCTATTATGGTGGGAAAGGCCAAATGGAAGCCATTTGAACTGGAAATGGCTAGGAAAATAGTAAACCAAAAGCAATACTACATTCCTAGAGGAATTGTAGAGGTTAGTGCCACCATCAAGGACATAAAAGATGCAGGAGTGGTGATTCCCACCACATCTCCTTTCAACTTGCCTATTTCGCCTGTGCAGAAGAGAGATGGGTCTTGGAGAATGACAATGAGTTGTCATAAGCTTAAACAAGTGATGACTATAATTGCAGCTGTTGTTCCAGATGTGGTTACATTGTTTGAACAAATTAACACATCCTCTGGTACCTGGTATGCATCTATTGATCTGGCAAATGCCTTTTTCTCCATCCCTGTCAATAAGGACCACCAGAAGCAGTTTGCTTTCAGCTGCGAAGACCAGCAATACACAGTCACTATCCTACCGTAGGGTATATCAGCTCTCCAGACCTATGTCATAGTTTAGTTCTCAGAAATTTTGATTGCTTTTTCTTCTACAATATACCATACTCGTCCATTTCATTGATGACATTATGCTAATTGGATCTGGTGAACAAGAAGTAGCAACTACTCTAGACTTATTAGTAATACATTTGCATGTCAGATGGTGGGAAATAAATCTGCCTAAATTCAGGGGCCTTCTATCTCAGTGAAATTTATAGGGTCCGGTGGTGTGGGGAGTGTCACAATATCCTGTCTAAGGTAAAGGATAAGTTGTAGCATCTGGTCTCTCCTACAATGAAGAAAGAGGCACAATGCCTACTAAGCCTCTTTGATTTTTGGAAGCAATATATACCTCATTTGGATGTGTTATTCCAGGCCATTTACTGAATAATCCAAAAAGATGCTAGTTTGAGTGGGGTCCAGAACAAGAGAAGGCTCTGCAATGGACCAGGCTGCAGGGCAATCTGCTCCACCACTTGGCCCATATGATCCAGCAGATCCAATGGTGCTTAAAGTGTCAGTGGCAGATAGGGATACTGTTTGGAGCCTTTGGCAGGCCTTTATAACAGAATACAGTACATATCTTTATTATTTTGGAGCAATGCCCTGTCATCTTCTGCAGATAACTACTCTCCTTTTGAGAAATAGCTCTTATCCTGCTACTGGGTCTTAGTAGAGGCTAAATACTTGGTCTTGGGTCCACCAAGTTACCATGAGACCTGAGCTGCATATTATGAACTGGTTGTTCTCTGACCCATCAAGCCACAAAGTTGAGCATGCACAGCAACATGCCATCATCAAATGGGAGTGGTATATACATGATCAGGCTCAAGGAGGCCCTGAAAGCTTAAGTAAGTTATGGAAGAAGTGGCCCAAATGCCCATGGTCCCCACTGCTGCTACATACATTTCCTCCTCCCTCCCAGCCTGCACTCGTGGCTTCATGGTAAGTTCCCTATGATCACTTGACAGAGGAAGAAAAGATTTAGCCCTAGTATACAGATGGTTCTGCACAATAGTAGGCACCACCTAAAAGTGGACATCTGCAGTACTACAGCCACTCTCTGGGATATCCTTGAAGGACAGTAGTGAAGTCTTCTCAGTGGAAAGAACTTCAAGCAGTACACCTGGTTGTTCTTGAAAGGAGAAATGGCTAGATGTGTGATTATCTGCCAATTCGTGGGCTGTGACCAATGGTTTGGCTAGACAATCAGAACTTGGAAGGAACATGATTAGAAAATCGGTGACACAGAAATCTGGGGAAGAGGTATGTAGATACACCATCTCTGAATGGGCAAAGAACATGGAGATATTTGTGTCCCATTTGAATGGGACACACCAAAGAGTGACCTAGCAGAGGAGGATTTTAATAATCAAGTGAATTGCATAACTCATTTTGTGGATAGCAGTCAGCCTCTTTCCCCAGCCACCCCTGTCATCACACAGTGGACTCATGAACAAAGTAGCCATAGTGGCAGGGGTGGAGGTTATGCATGGGCTTAGCAACATAGACTTACACTCACTGAAACCAGTATGCCTATAGCCACTGCAGAGTGCCCAATCTGACAGGAACAGAGATAAACACTGAGCCCCTGACATGGCATTATTCTCTGGGTTGATCATGATCAGCCAGGTACCTGGTGGCAGGTTGATTACGTTGGACCACTTCCATCATAGGAGGGGTAGCATTTTGTTCTTATTGGAATAGACTTTTCTTGTTCTGTTTAGAGATTTGCCTTCCCTGTAAACAATTCTTCTTCCCAAACTATCTTCCATGGTGTTATAGAATGCCTTATCCACCATCATGGTATTCCACACAGCATTACTTCTGATCAAGGAACACACTTAACAGAAAAAGCAGTGTGAAAATGGGCCCATGCTCATAGAATTCACTGCTCTTACCATAATCCCCACCATCCTAAAGGTGCTGATTTAATAGAACTGTGGAATGGCCTTTTGAAGACTCAGTTACAGCACCAGCTAGGTGACAATACCTTGCATAGCTAGGGCAAGGTTCTCCCAAAGGCTTTATATGCTCTGAATCAGCGTCCAATATATGGTGTTGTTTCCCTGATAGCCAGCATTCACAGGTCCAGGAATCAAAGGGGTGGAAATGGAGGTGGCATCACTCACTATTACCCTCAGTGATCCACTAGAAAAATTTTTGCTTCCTGTTCTCATTACCTTATACTCTGCTAGCCTATAGGTCTTAGTTACAGAGAGAAGAATGCTTGCACCAGGAGAAACAATAACGATTTCATTGAACTCAAAGTTAAGACTGCCACCTGTCCATTTTGGGCTCCCCAAGCCTCTGAATCAATAGGCAAAAAAGGGAGTTACTGTGCTGGTCTGGGTGATTGATCCAGACTACAATGGGAGATTGGACTACTACTTCACAATGGAGGTAAGGAAGAGTGTGTCTACAATACAGGAGATTCCTCAGGGTGACTCAGTATTACCATACCCTGTGATTAAGGTCAATGGAAAAGTACAACACCCCAATCCAGGCAGAACTGCTAGTGGCCCAGACACTTCAGGAATGCAGGTTTGTGTCACCCCACCAGGTAAAGGATTAAGACCAGCTGAGATGCTTGCTGAAGTCAAAGGGAATACAGAATGGGTAATGGAAAAGGCAGTTATAAAACTCCAGATATGACAATATGACCAGCTCCAGAAATGTGAACTCTTCAGTTTGCTATGAATATGTTTGTGTGTGTGCAGTAAACCTAACATATATATAATCTCAATATCTCTCTGTCTTTCCCTCTGTCTCTCTCTCTGTATATATATATACCAATATATATACCATTGTGAGTAGGTGTCATCCAATCCATTGAGGTCCTGAATAGAGCAAAAGATGGAAGAGGAGAAATTTGCCTTTCATTTCTCTCACTGCTTGAGCTGGGATATCTCATCTCATATTCTTCTGACCTTGGACTGGAATTTATACCATCAGCTCCCCTGGTTCTCAGGCCTTTGGACTCAGACTGAATTATATCACCAGCTTTCCTGAGTCTTCAGCTTGCAGATGGGAGATCATGGAACTTCTCAGCCTCCATTATCACATGAACTAATTCTTCATAATAAATCTTCTTTTATATGTATAGGCTATATATACGTGCACACAGGCATACCTTGCTTTATTGCACTTCATTCATATTGCATTTTTTGCAAGACCTTCCAACCAGCAAAAAGATTATGACTCACTGCAGGTTGAGATGATGGTTAGCATTTTTAACAATAAAGTATTTTTTAATTAAGGTATGTACTTTGGTTTTTTTTAGACATAATGCCATTGCATACCTAATAGGCTACAGTATAGTGTAAAGGTAACTTTTACATGCACTGGGAAACCAAAAAATTCATGTGACTCGTTTTATTGTAATATTTGCTCTATTATGGTGGTCTGGAACCAAACCACAATATCTCCAAGGTATGCTTATATATGTGTGTGTGTGTATATATATATATATGTATCAGATTTCTTCTACTTCTCTGAAGAACCCTGACCAATACAACCTCTAAGACCAGAAACAAGGCAATGATGTCCCCTCTCACATCTCCTATGCAACATTGTACTTGAAGTCCCAACATTGTAACTAATGCAATAAGACAAAAAAAGGAAATAAATTGTATACAGATTGGAAAGGGAGAAATAAAATTATCTTTGTTTGCAGATGACATGGTTGTCCATGTAGAAATCCCCAAAGAATCAACAAAACCGCTGAGAACTACAAAGTGATTATAGCAAAGTTGCAGGATACAAGGTTAATACACAAAAATGAATTGCCTTCCTATATACCAGTAATAAATGATTGGAATCTGAAATTAAAAACACAATACTATTACATTAGTATGAAAAAATGAAGTACTTAGAAATAAAGCTAACTAGTATATACAAGATCTATACGAGGGAAACAACAAAATTCTCATGAAAGAAATCAAAGATCTAAATAAATTAGGTGATATCTCATGTCATTAATAGGAAAGCTCAATATTGCCAAGATGTCTGTTCTTCCCAACTTGATCTAAATATTTAATGCACTCCCAATCAAATTCTCAGCAAGTTATTTTGTGGATACTGACAAACTGATTCTAAGTTTTATATGGGAAGGCAAAAGACCTAAAATAGCAAACACGATAACATCAAAGTCAGAGGACTATTGCTACTCAACTTCAAGACTTACTATAAAGATACAATAATCAAGACAGCATGGTATTGGCCAAAGAATACAAAAATAGCTAAGTGGAACAGAGTAGAGACTTCAGAAATAGACCCCACAAATACAGTCAACTGCAAGACAAATCAAAGGTGATTCAATGAAGAAAGGATAGTCCTTTTAACAAATGGCACTTGAACAACTGGGCATCTACATTCAGAAAAAAATGAATCTAGACACAGACTTTACTCCTTTACAAATGTTAACTCAAAATGGATCCTAGACCTAAAAGTAAAATGCAAAACCATAAAATCTCTAAAAGATAGCATAGGAGAAAATTTTTATGGCCTTGGGTTTGGTGATAAGTTTTTAGGTACAACACCAAAACCCTGATCCATGAAAGAAAAAATTGATAGGATGGCCATCATTAAAATTGAAAACCAAAAAAACCTGCTCTGTGAAATACACCGTTATGAGAACGAAAAGAGAAGCCACAGACTGCGAGACAGTATTTGCAAAACACATATCTGATAAAGGACTTGTATCTAAAATATACAAAGAACTCTTAAAACTCAACAATAAGAAAACAAACAACCCAGTTTATAAATAAGAAAAAGATCTGAATGAAAAGCTCACTAAAAATATATATACAGATAGTAAATAACATGTGAAAGGATTCTCAACATTGGATGTCATTAGGGCATTGCAAATTAAAACAACAGTGAGATACTACTATATACCTACTGGAATAGCTAAAATCCGGAAACAGTAACAACAACAAATGCTGACAAAGATGTAGAATCACGGGAACTCTCATTTGATTCTTCGGGGAATGCAAAATGGTACAGCCACTTGGAAAGACAACTTGTTTTTTACAAAGCTAACCATACTCTGACAGATCAAGCAGTCATGCTCGTAGGTATTTACCCAAATGATTTGAAAACTTATGTAAACACAAAAACCTGCACATGGATGTTTATAGCAGCTTTACTTATAACTGCCCAAACTTGGAAGCAATCAAGATGTCCTTCAGTGGGTGCATGGATAAATAAACTCTGGTACATCCTAACAAGAGAATATTATTCAGCACTAAAAAGAAAGGAGCTATCAAGTCATGAAAAGACATGGAGGAAACTTAAATGCATACTACTGAGTGAAAGGAGCCAATCTGAAAAAGCTACACACTGTATGATTCCAGATATATGACTGAGAAAAGGTGAAACTTGGGAGAAGTAAAAAGATCAGTGGTTTCCAGGGATTGGAAGAAGGGAGGGATGAATAGGTGGAGCACAGAGGATTTTTAGGGCAGTGAAAATAGTCTGCATATATACATGCATAATACATAAAACGTCTCAAAGACAAGTCACAAATTAATGTATTAATAAATAATGGAAGAAAAATTTGACTTAAAAAAGTAACCCTCAGATTATACACCAAAGTGAATTCTAGATGTCTGAATATTTTCTTTGAAAAGAACAAAAGAGGAAGAATTTTAAAGTAGAAGAATATCATAAAATAGTTTATACTCTTACTAGATTGTTCTACTTCAAGGAATCTAGATGTAAGACATAAACAAAGATGCAGAAAAAATTTGTATGTATGACATTGTCCATTTTAGCAACATAGGCAACAAGGGATAATTGGGAGCAGCCTAAGTGTGTTGTAATAGGGGAATGGTTAAATGAATGCTGACAAACCTGTAGTTATAATACCATACAGTCATTTAAAAAATGAAGATGCATACACAAGACTGAAAGAGAATAAAACATCCTAATACCTGTGTGTTGTTTCTTGGTTGTGGAGAATAAATAGTTTTATTTGCCTCATAGTTTTCCAAATGTTCTAGGAAGCATATGCATATTTTTCCAATCAAATTACAATAATAAATAATATTTTAATTTTTAGGAGATAATGAATGCCTAAATTATAGCAGTGGCAGAGGGAAGAAATTAGAGGAAAAATAGTGTACATGTTAATACAGACTAGAATTTTGGGATCATGAGGCTGATTGCAATGGGGACCAAGAAAGATAAAGAAGTAAAAAAGTAACTCTAACATTTTCAGCCTGAGTAATTGAAAGGATTTTGACATCTTAAATACACACATAGACACACACATTTATTATTTTATTTATTTTAGAAGTAATAAATAATGTTTGGGGTAAGGATTGTTAATTCTACTTAGTACTTGAGTTTGCAATGTCTCGCATATTCAGGTGAAATATTGTACAGGCTTTTAAAAATTCTATTTGAAATTCTATTATTATTCATAATTTAAAACACATAATAAAATCTTTCTGTGATGTGATTTCTATAAAGAATTTAAAAATAGGATTGTATCATATTTTTCCCTTCAGGAGATTAGAGAAACTTGAACTATCACTTTGTATCGTATGCATTCATTTCATTCTGGCTAAAAGATCTCCAACTTTTCAGATATTTGAGAGAGGAATCTCCCCTGAAATCCTACAGAGAAGAACCCATGAAATCCATTCCTCTGACCCCGGGCAGCATTTCAGATGTGTACCTAAGAAAAAGCAATGCTTCACAGCAGTTTTAAGGTTTCAAAACTTTTTTTAGAATTCAAAACATGAACAGAATATCAGTAACATTCAGAAATGTGTTTTAAATTAAAATAGAAATTTGAAAAGCCTCAAGTCAAGTTGAAATGAGTGACTAGTGAACTTCATTTTGAATGTAGAAGGAGGATCTGCTTCAGCTGTCATCAATGCAAGATACACAGTTAAATTGTAGCATTTCTTTTTTCCTAATAGAGGCACATCTTTTGATAACTGAAATAGTGCCTTTGGGATGTAATCCAAAATGGCAGCCATTGCTAGCAAACCTGAGGGGAAGAGAAATCCCTGAGAAATCGCAAGGCAGCTGTTGCCTTTCAAGAAATTGCCTCCGAGATCTCAACATGGTCCAGAGATGCCAATCAGAGCTTAGCTGCAGATGAAGACAACTTGTTCCTCGTAAAGTGAGGGCCCCCCTTTTTGTTACTCTGGGAAAACTTTTTGTGAATAATTTTATAGGCTTTGGGTTTCTGAGGGATCTAAAGCCAGGGTGAATATGGCAGCAAATGAAATAGAGGTCCTAATTTGGGGTAGCATCTGAACAGAATGAATTTAAACGTGGATAATGGAATGAGCAAAATTTTGTGTCTTCAGATGGCAAAAGATTCTCATATGTTAAACTGCAAGCAGAATTTAAAAGAATGCTCCTTCTGCCAATCAGCTAAATCAAATTTAATGGAATTTTGTCAAGACAGTCAGTGACAAGCAGTATGTTTTGAAAAATAGTCCAAAAGACCCACTTGAAAAGACATATGACCTAAGAGCTATCCACTTCCACAAAGTATAGCCTTGACGTCTACTGTAGATTGGTATTTGGTAGTTCTTTTTATTTCAATCAGGAAATAATAATAATAGTAACAATAATTAATCTTTAGTGTCTGTCATGTATTTGGTGCCAAGTGCAAGAGGATCATTAAGAAATGTAAGATTTAATTGCTGCTATGTGTGTGTGCATGTGTATGGTATGCATAAATTCCATGTATAATAATGCATGCATACATATATATTCACACATAAACTTACTATAACAAATGAGGGATACAATCATGCTTTTAGAAACGTTTGAAGGAGGGAAAGACAGTTCTGTTTGAGAGAGGACACAAGCTGAACACTGAAGATTGAAGAGACATTTATTAGACTTAAAGAACGTGGGAGGCACATTCTGGGGACAGATATAAAACGGATGCTTGATAGCCACAGTGCGCCAGTTTGATAAGTGGTTACTTCGTTTAGGAAATGGTGAGAAATGCATCATAAAGGTCCATTGAGATCATATTGCCAAGGACTTTGGGAGTCGGACTCAGAAGTTTGGACTTTTAAAGACCATAGAAAATTATTTGAAGATTTTACATAGAATTTCAGCATGATGAAAATGAGTCCTTTTGTAGTTTTACACATATAATTTTTCAGTTAGAAAATTCTAATAATTACCATTGCTAATTTTGCTCAGTCTATGTGTTTTTTATTAAAGTTACATGCAAATATGACTAAAGTGGACTCTTCTGTGATTCCTCAAACCAAGACCTGCACATGTGGCCTGTGAATGGACACTGGAATATTTCCAGATTAACATTCTTGTTAGCCTATGGAAAATCCTCCGGGGGGGAGGGACTAACTAAATGGAGACAAGAGACAACAGAGAAAAGAAACTAACTATTAAAATCACATAACAGGGCCAGCCCCGTGGCTTAGCGGTTAGTGCACGTGCTCCACTACTGGCGGCCTGGGTTCGGATCCTGGGCGCACACTGACGCACCTCTTCTCCAGCCATGCTGAGTCCGTGTCCCACATACAGCAACTAGAAGGATGTGCAACTATGACATACAACTATCTACTGGGGCTTTGGGGGAAAAAAAAAAAAAAAGGAGGAGGATTTGCAATAGATGTTAGCTTAGAGCTGGTCTTCCTCAGCAAAAAGAGGAGGATTAGCATGGATGTTAGCTCAGGGCTGATCTTCCTCACACACACACAAAAAAATCACATAACATATTAAAGTCCTATATTCAAGTTAGTACCTCAACTCTACATTATAAAAATAGGACCAGAAAAGTTGTTCATTTATCATCCTCTGTACTTCCCCTTCATAATGTGTTCATACTTGTGTCTGTTAATTTTTCTTATTAATTGTTGTACCCCAGCATTTTCCAGTGTCTGACATTTAATAGGCACTTAGTCAACATGTTGAAAGAAAAATCAAAGCAACCCACAGTAGATTTCAAGGCTATGCTTTGTGAGTGTAGACAGCTCTTAAACAGTCTTTAGGCCACATGTATCTTTAATGAGTGTTTTAGAATATTTTTCCAAACATAATTGCTTTACAAGCTTGTGCCATCTCCAAATCCAATTGAAATGACAGATTAGAAATGTTCAAAATGGAAAGAACCTATAGCATTGCCCAAAAATAATCAGGAGCAGGGGTTAACAATGAACCCAAAATATTGATGGATTCTCTTTTGATGGAATGCAGATAGGACCAGAGTGATGGATATACTAAAAGCAAGTGTTGTCGAAAAAAAGTGCAGGCCACGGAAGAGCCCATTTTTTCTGGGAGAACTGAGATGAGATGTGCAAACTTGCTGGTGCAGACTATGGAATAGTTTGAGGGTCAATGTTCCATGTATTGAATGTAAGATAATCTTTTTTATGATGTCACATTGGGTCAGGATTTACTATAAGGCAAAGAATGCATTTTCTGTATTTTTGAGTGATTGAGATATACATTAAATTAGTGATTCAGGGCACAGACATCATATGTTTGAAAACCACCAGGTACTAGCTGTGTGCAGTAACTTCTCTGTACCTCTGTTCCCTGCTCTAAAAAGTGAGGATGATAATACTATCAACAACATAAGGTTCTGGTGCAGAATAAGTGAGTTCAGATATGTAAAGTACATAGTAGACTACTGCTTGGCAAATAAAAAGCACTAAATTTTTTTTTTTTTTTTGAGGAAGATTGGCCCTGAGCTAACACCTGTTGCCAATCTTGCTCCTCTTTTTTTCCCTTTTATTTTCCTTTTTTTTTTTTCTTTTTTTCTCCCCAAAGCCCCAGTGGATAGTTGTATGTCATAGTCGTCCCTCTAGTTGCTCTATGTGGCATGCCGCCTCAGCATGGCTTGATGAGTGGTGCGTAGGTCCGCGCCCAGGACCCCAACCGGTGAACCCCCAGCCACCGAAGGGGAGAGTGCGAACTTAACTGCTAAGGCACCTGGACGGCTCCTAAAAGTACTAAATTGTGTCAGATTTTATTATTGTCAGAGGATTTTTCTGAGCTCCAAATTTCTAAACACAGCTGACCTCTGGACATTTCTACTTTCATGTCTGAAAGGCATCTCAAACTGAACACATTCCCAAGGAAATTCATTGTCCCTGCAAATGTAGGTCAAATTTCAATGTTCCCTCTCTCAGTGAATGAAATCCCCAGACTCCTGTTTCTACTAGTCAGAAATCTGGGACTTTGGCACCTCCATCAATCTCACCCCCTATATCTGATATATCAGCAAATCATGCCAATGTTACCTTCCAAATAGATCCCAAATATTTCTATTTCTCTATATTTCTACCCATGGATATGTGAATCCTGGACTACAGCAATAGCCTCCTAACAGAATTTATCCCATCTGCTCTCACCCGCATCCCATTCAGAGGAATAGAAGAATTTATCTGAAATGCAAATCAGACTATATAACACTCTTTTATGATATCTTCATTTGCTTCCCATTGCTCTCAGGATTAAGACCAAAATCCTTAAGCAACCTTCACACAGTCTGACCTCGACCTATTGCTCCAGTCACACGTTATGTGTACCACTTTCCCCCTGTAGTATTCTACCTCCTTTATTGAATGTTTAAGGATGCTGGTCCCTCCGCCTAGAATGCTACCTTTCCCCTTCAACCTACTCATTTGTCAGATTGTACTTTATCACTGCTCAGAGCACTTCTTCCTGCCATTCTTAAATGAAATTCCTCTTTTATAAACTCACAGCACTGTGAACTTTACCTTTCTACCATTTATTATTTATAGTTTCTTTCCTTCTTTAACTCTTAAAATAGTTTTTTTTAATTTTATTTATTCATTTATTTTTTCCCCCAAAGCCCCAGTAGATAGTTGTATGTCATAGCTGCACGTCCTTCTAGTTGTTGTATGTGGGACGTGGCCTCAGCATGGCAGGAGAAGCGGTGCGTCGGTGTGCGCTGGGGATCCGAACCCGGGCCTGCCAGCAGCAGAGCGCGCGCACTTAACCTCTAAGCCACGGGGCCGGCCCATCTTAAAATAATTTTAATTTAAATTTAATTTTTATTAATTTAGTATTTTCTTAATCACTTAATGAATGTGTCATGCACTTGCCACTAACTGCAACAACCAGGATACTACCTGATGTATAGCAAGCACTTGTGTATTTGTTGAATAAATAAATAAATAACCAAATGAGAATGACTGAATAAATAGAATGTTCACACAGAGTGCCATAGGACTTTTTAAATTCACATTTATAAATACAGAAGAGTAAGCGAATTGGAAATGTACAGATTAGTGAAATATTACAGACACCCCTGCATAACCATCACATGGATCAAGAAACCAGAACCACAGGATCCCCCCGGTTCTCCTTTCGTGTCACTGCACCCATTCTTCTTCCCAAAGATAACCACTATCCTCATTTTAACAACAGAGATGAGTTTATTTTTTTTAACTTATATAAGTGGAATCAGAAGAGCAATTTGTGTCTGGTTTCTTTAACTCAACATTATGCCGTGAGATTTATGCATTCATTTCATTTCTGTGTAATATTTCATTGTAGAAATGTATGACAGTTTGTGGAATTTAACATTCGATTTTTTCCATTTTCTAGCTATTATCAATAATGGTGGTATGGACATTCCTGTAGCTGTCTTTTAATGAGTGTATATGTACATTTCTTTTTTGTGTATGCCTTCAAGTGAAATTGCTGGGTCACAGGATACACATACGTGCAGATTAAATTAAGCTCTGACAAATAGTTTTCCAAGGTGGCTGTGCAATTTATACCCATATGCAGTGGATGAACGTCCAGTTGCTCTGTATCTACACTTTGATATTTTCTGTTTTTTGCCCATTTTTTCCAATGCATTGCTTGCTTTTTTCTTACTGATTTGTAGGAATATTCCATATATTCTGGATGTAAACCCTTTGTAAAATATATTCATTGAAATATTATCTCTCTACCTCTTGCTTGCTTTTTGAATCTCTCAATTCTGCCTTGATGAATAGAAGATCTTTAATAGACTCCAGTTTATCAATGATTTCTTTTATGGTTAGTGCTTTATTGTCCTATTTAAGAAAAATTTGCCTATACCAAAATCATGGAGTGGTTGTCGTGTTTTCTTCCAAAAGTGTTATTGTTTTACCTTTTCTATTTACTTCTATAATCATCTAGAATTGATTTGTGTATAGGATATGAGGTAGAAGTCAAGATTTATTTTTTCCCATATGGATAGACTATTGGTCCAGCACCATTTATTAAAAGGAACTTCTTTGCCAACTGCACTGCGGTGCCGTTGTTGACATAATTGAGTGACTATATATATGTGGGTCTGTTTCTGGATTCTCTTTTTTCCATCAGTATTCTATTTTTCTATTTTTGTTGGAATTACCACACTGTCTTAATTAGCATAACTTTATAATAAGTATAAATATCTGGTAGTATAAATCCTCCAGCTTTGTTGTTCTTCAATATTGTCTTAAATATGTTAGTTCATTTGCATTTCCACATGAATTTTACAATCAGCTTTTTAATTTCCACCAAAAAAAAAATCCAGATTTTTATCTGGATTATATTGAATCTGTGGATAAATTTGGAGAGAACTGACATTTTTATGATACTGAGTCACACAATTTATGACTATATTCCTTCACTTACCTAGATGTTCCTCAATTTCTCTCAATAATGTTTTATAGCTTTTAGTCCACATGTCATGTTCACTTTTTGTTAGATTTATTCCCAGAAAGTTAAAATTTTTAGCATTATAGTAAATAATGTCTTTGAAAACTTTATTTTCTACTTTTTGTTGCTGGTATTTAAATACAATTAATTTTTGTATATTGGTCTTGTATCCAGTGACCTTGCTAAATTTATTAATATAATAGCTTATCACAAATAATTTCATATTTTGTATGTGCACAAATTTTTATAAGTAATGTTTTTGTATTTCTTTAACTATCTCTCTCACTCTCTCTCTCTCTGTCCATCTATCTGGTGCCTTATTTCATTGGCTACTCCAGGCAGTACAGAATTGAAAATCATAGTGACAGTGGTAATTTTTGTCCCCTAACTTAGAGAGAATGCTTTAAATATTTCATGCATGTTTACTGTGGGTTTTCTGTGAATATCTTTTATCACATCAAGGAAATTCTCTTCTATTCCTAGATTTTAAGAAGCTATTTAAATTTAAATTTATAAATGAGTAGTTGAATTTTACAAATGCTTTTGCTGTATCAATAGAAATGATAAAATAATTTCTGCCTTTTTTCTGTTAACATGACAATAAAATAGTTTGACTTCTGAATGTTAAACTACAGTTTGATAACTGAATATTAAACTCTGTCATCATGAATATTATCATATATATGACATATAAATATATCATGATTTTCATATATATTATATATCATATTATACATTATCACATACATATATTGTCATATATATCTACAACTGGATTGATGTGCTAATATTTGTGTCTATGATAATCTCATCTAGCAATATATATAAGAGAGATTCATCTATAGTTTTCCATTTTTGTAACCTCTTTGCCAGGTTTTAGTATCAAGATTATGCTGACATCTTGAAACGCGTTAGAAAGTATTTTCTCTTTTTCTTTTCTTTTCTCTGAAAGCATTCGTAAAAGATTGCTATGATTTCTTCCTTAAATGTTGGAAATGACTGGAAAAATTAACCAGTCAATCCATCTGGGCCTGGAGTTTCTTTTTATGAGGTTTTGGGTAATAAATTCTACTTCTTAAATAGTTATAGGCACATTCAGGTTTGCTTTCCCTTTTTTATTATATGAGTTTTGATAATTTGTGTTCTTCAAGGAATTTGCCTACTTCATTTAATTGTCAATTTTATTGGCATAAAATTATTTTTAATACTTATGATTATGTTTGTGTTGCCTATAAGATCTGTAATGATGTCCTCTTTTCAGTTCTGGTATTCATAATTTGTGTTTCCTCTCTCTCCTCTCTCTCGTAATCAGTTTTATAGAGGTTTACCAGTTTTATTAGTTTTTCCAGAGAAACAACTTTTGGATTTGCTAATTTTGTTTAGTGAATATTTGGTTTTATATATACTCTTACCTTAATCATCCCCTTCTTTTATTTTACTTTGCTGGGTTGTTTGTTTGTTTTTGTCTTCAAGCGTCTTGAAACTGAAGTTTCTCTCTAATATCTGCATTTCAAGCTTTGCTACATCTTATAGTTTGACCTATCAACTTTTATTTTCTTTCAGTATAAATATTCTCTAATTTCTGTTTTGTTTTTTTTTTCTTTGATCCACAGGCTATTTAGAAGTGTATTGCTTATTCCTAGCATCGGTTGGAGATTTTCTCGGTTATTTATGTTATCCTTAGCTATGTCTGATCTGTTCTTATACTTTTATGTTGATTTCTTAATTTTAGATATTATGTATTTCAGCTTTAAAATTTCAATTTGATTTTTGTGGATTCCAATACTCATAAAATACTCCATCTTTACTTTCATATTATTCACGTTTTCCTCTATATTTCTGAACACATTAATAATACTTTATGACCAAAAATCAAAGGAAAAACAAACAATAGAAACAGATCCAGAGGTGATCCAGAAATTATCATTAGCAGACAAAGATTTTAAAATAGCTAAACTTAATATGTTCAAGAGAGCATAAAATAGAGAATACAGAAAAGAGCATAAAAGATTTGTGGGATATAGTGAATAATTCTTTCTTTCTCTCTTTTCTCCTCCAGCTGTGACTATACAGAGTCCTAGAAGGAGAGGAAAGAGAAAACATGACAGAAGAAATATTTGAAGAGAAAATGGCAAAAAAAAAAAAAAAAGGAAGAAAAGAAAAATTAAGACCAAAGAAAGACATCGATTGACAGATAATTCTCTTTCCCTTCTTTGATAAGACCTTTATTTAGGATTGAATTGATTCCTACCCATTCACTCACAGAAGCACGCTTTTTAAATTAAGTTCCCTGTGAAGTCATCTGATATCATTCACAAGTGCCACAAATCCTTTGACTTTTAAGCAATATATGACCGATCAGCTCCAAAATAAGTGCACAAAGGCAATTCAGAACATAGGGTGAGATTATAGAGGAATAGAGTGACAGGTTCTCTTGGGCTGGGAAGAGGTAATGAATTGGAGGAAGGAGCATAGAATATGAGTATATAATCATATTTTTTGCTTCTAAAACTTGGATCTATCTAGTAGAAAAGGAAGTTAAATGGAACTTTCCCTGTAGAATGAATTGGTGCCTAGGTCCCAAAGCTGAAATCAGGAAGACATTAAATACTTCACTTTCTAAAAAGATCCACAAATAATTGCACTGGACATGTTCCTTAGATCTTAGTAAGAGGCAGCTAGATCTTCCCTGCTATCCCAAATTTGACCCCAGCACCCTTTCTCTTCGATCCTTATTCTCCAATCTCCTTCTATGTCCCCTCCAATCCATCTACTGAAGAAGGGAGATGAAGGTGTTAGAATTGCAAAGAGGTCAATGTTTATGCAAGAATAGCATTTTCTTGCTGAATTCCACCAAACCCAATAAGAGAGGACTTCAAAGGAGTCACTCTAGAAATAGAGTGCATCTGCATGAACTGACCTCCCTTTTCCCAGATTGGGAAATATATCCTATGCTGGTATACTCTGGTATTGCCATTAGAATGAGTCATGGTGAGAAAATTCTAGGGAGAGTTTGGCATATAGGGCCTAGCAATTTTCAGGAGTACATGAACATAGAGATGTGTGCTTGTGTCTTATTTTTAGATCTCTAGATAAGCAGAAGGCTTATGTGGTTAGCCATAAGCAGAGGGATGGCGAAAGACCATGTGTGTTGTGCCTGAGGAGAAGAGGATCTCCACTACCAACAACTCACACACCAGATCCCCTTGGTTCAGATGGCATAGAAGAGGATTTCTATAGTTCTTATGACTCTACATAGAACACAGATGGTAAGGCGTGACATATGAACCATAGGACTACCAAGGAAGTTACCAACCTGGTTAAGAGATACCCAATCTGATCTACCTACCTAGAGGTAGATAGTGGTATTAATCACCTGCAGAAGCTGCAAGTAGACATGCCCACCCCTCTTTAGGTATATGTTGTCTTCTATCCCTCCTCCCTTCTGTCAACACTGGAGGAATTGTTCCAAAATGGGAGAGGTGGAAGAAGAATGAAAAGTTAGACTCTCTTTTTTACTCCAAACTGTTGGATTGGAAGAAAAGTAAAGACATAGTTCTACCATCCTGGAGGGGTAGAAAGCATGTAAATAAAACATGAGAACAAAGTGTTTAATTAAAGTAGACTGGATTCTCAATTATTTGCCTTAACCAGAAAGGTATGGGATGTGTTCAAGATGTTGCGTTGTTACCATGCAGAGACTGGGAGGAAAAAAATCACTTTATGTTTATGTCCCAATAAATTCAGACTTACCAATAAACCAGTTACACATGTTTCTATGTGACTTTGCCTTTCTTCATTGGTTACTGATAAGTAAAGACTATTATAAAAGAGCTTGGCTAAGAAAATTCGGAATTTCTTGTGTCCTGTGTTCCCTAAATAATTTACCTTCTTCTCTCAACCTTTCAGAGTCTTCATGTGCATGTGTGTGTGTGCATGCACGCATGTGTACAGTGTGTCCAGGCTTTAAAATTGTACTTAGTGGGAAGAACAGGGAAAAGTATGTCTATTCCATTTTCCCAGAAGCTGAAGTCTGAATTACATTTTTAGAAGAAATTGTAAAACTTAAAAGCCAGGTATGCTGTTTATTCTCCATTTGCCCTTCCTGAAAAATTATCTGTACTAATCTTTGCCCCAGAAAGTTGTCCCCTACAAATGGCAACATCTGTGCTTCCATGCCCTCTGGCTTCCCACTGGGTTTAGCCATGGAATACACCTGCAAAAGACTGGAAGTTCATATAAGGAAGCTGTTGGGGTAATTATTTTCCTTGCTAACTCCCTACCAGGCCACAATTTAGTGACTCTATTCTTCTACCCGTGGTCACCAGACCTTCTGGTACCAGTAACCCCACTCACTGCTCTTACATAGGGAAGTAACAAGCTAGAGCCCGTAAAGTCTCCCCACATTTGTTCCTGGTACTTTCACATCCGTTGTTGGTCTCCTTAGCCCTACCCAGACCTGTGTAATTAGTTCCTTCATAAAACTCTCTTCAAATATTTGTTTCCTGCTGGGAACCTGACCGATCTACCAAGAGATTGATTTTTTTTTTCCTCTGTTTCTCTTTGGGGCAATTGAAGGTAATGTCCAGCAGTTCAAGTTGGTGTTGGTCATATGCAAACAGGAAGTGAAGAAAAGCATATTAGTTAATATCCTCCAATAAATCTGTCACTGTATACATGCCTAGGTCTCTTTCTTCAAAGTTAAGCTGGTTCCCATGTAATCATTGACTAACTTAATCATGTGAAGATCACATGGATCATGGGAGAAATATTAGTAAACCATTCCTGGGGAAACCTTGCCCAAATTTTTGAATTGTTGAAATAGCCCTAATTATTATAACTAGATAAAGATGCAATACCAATAGAGATGTAGATGTAGATGACATAGATGTAAATATATTTGTTAATCATTAAGGAGCTGATCTTTTTGCTTTTGTCTAAATCCTGCAGATACTCCCATGAATTCCCCTATCCATTTTTCCATTTTTCTGCTGAAGAAGGCTCTATTGTGCTTTCCTTTGATAGGACTTATTTTGAAAACTATTTTACAGACTTGCCACTTTCCTAGTTCTCTCTTCTGTAGAATTCATTCGGTCACCAACATTTCCTATTCTTCTGCAAAACCTATTCTCTTTTTTTCCCAGAGATGAAACCACTTTGCTGAATAAAGCAATGGGCAACTTATAAGGAGATTTTAATGCGTACATTGGCTCTAGTTCGTATAAACGGTCTGCTGAAAATGTGTACTATGTGTCCAGCTGATTTTCATCTTAGGTAATGATGGGATTTTCATCTTTGGTAACTATAGGAACTGAAACATAGTGCCAGATTAAAGTGCAAGACTGATGCTAAGAACTTTGGCCAAACCAGTGAAACTAGCGAAATCCTCATTCATTTAGAATCTGTCTGTGTGCACAGCCTCAGTTCAAGTAGAGGACACTGGTGAGGTATCAACAGAACACATGGTGAGAGTGAGCTGGTTGCCACATAACCATTGGATTTCAGGATACTCTGAGCCTAATTCTGTGAGAGAAGAACTTATAAAAGTAAGTTTGGAAGGTTGGGGAGAACAATCTGAAAGACCCAAGAGCCTCAGATTTCTATTTTGCTTTTGCTATCCAGCAAACTTGAACCTGGCTGCGTCTCTTAACCTTTCAATCTCAGATCTTTTCTCTTAAAAGTGCTCTTTGATTATACTCATCTCAACTTTTTATAAAGAAAAGTTCCAACAGCAAATGTATAATCATCTTAATTTTAGCCCAAAATGTAGAGTTCTGTTGTTTATATATATCACAACTTTGCATTTTATGGAATTTTGAGACTTCTTATGCATATACAACAGACGGAATCCACAATATTATCCATCTGTGTCATTTGGCAAACATAAGTGTATTTTAAATTTTTAAATAATGTGATGGAGTGATTAGTGGATATAGAGATATACATGAAAAAAGTTACAACTTCTGAAAGCTTAGAGTGTTATGTTTGTCATAAGCTTTTAAATATAAATAAAAGTAGATAAGAAAACATGACAAATGAGTGTAACTGACATTAACTGTTTCTGAGACTAGAGTTGCTCAGGAAGAATTCCCAGGAAATGTAGCCTTATCTTTATGTGGGAAAAGATTTAAATAAAGAAATAAAATGAAGGGGGAGATTTCACACATATGGGGTTTTTGAAGAATTGCAAGGAGGGCAATTTAGAGATCAGCACTGACACTGAAGCTGGAAAAGAAACCCTGAGGCTCCTTGTGGGGCTCTGCATAGCCTGAGGTGATTCAATTCCATAACAGCATGAGAATGGAAGCCAGGACTAGTTCTGGACCTAGATCCTTCACTAACTAACTATGTGACCTGTAGTAATTCACTTAGTCTCTCTGAGCATTAGTTTTTCCTTTTTGTTGAAGAGAAGGGTCGCTGGGTTAGATATATATTAAGATTTCTTTTGGAGACTGAAGTTGTATTGTTCATACATTCTCCAGTGACCAATAGAGAGGTAATTAAGAGTTTTGAATTGGGAAGTAATGAGATGAAGATAGCATTTCAAGAAAGTAAATCTTGTCTTACTCTGCTGGGTTTGTGAATACAGAGAGCCTGGTACAAAGGAGCTATGAATCAGGGCTCAACAATTCTTCCAACCGTATTTATTGTTTTAGCCGTTGGTGAAGAGAAAATAAAAATATTTCCTCTGAGGTCACTTCCCATCACATTTTGAAATAGCAGATACCAAAGTAGCCCTGCTTCTTGCACATATTTTTTTTTCCTTTGCAGTTTGGTTTTTAAATGAAGGCCTGTATTCCTTGGAGAAATGAAGCCCCACTAACACACGAGCAGTATTTAAGACAATTTGTTCCTGTGGATGTTAGATGAAATATCAATGGATTTCATCAGATTGCCTCACCAAATGTAGCTCCCCAAGCACTGCAAAGACTTGGTGAAAATCTGAAGCTGACAAGGAACCTTCAAGGAGGGTCCAGACCAATTAAATACCAGGAATGGAATATTACAGTCTGATGCAAAGGTATTAGTTTAGCCACTTCTTGTCCTGAAAGCCTTTCTCTTTCTGACAACTCTATCAACTCTTCTTTGTATTTCTAATAGATTTTATTTTTCCCAGAACAGCTATTGCCTTGGGTCAGATATAGCATGGATTGGAAGAACATGTCCTAGGGCATCAAACTCATCTTTTTGTCTAAAAGGATCACATCATGAGATTTCTTGATTCTTCGTTGCTTCAAATTATTTTTTGCTGTAAGGGTGACATAAATAGATGACCATGTGGGATGACCACCACACTACAGATAGAATTTTAAACTATTCTCTCTATGGCACTGTCTAATGAAATAAAGTGCCACCAAAATCTGTAGTAGTTTAATTCTTGGCTCTGTTTTTACACTCCTGTTATATGGTTTTGAACTCCCTAACTCTAGGAAAACAGAAGTTATTAATGTTATGTCAGGCTGACTTCATAAATAGAAGCTTTGACCTGATTTCCCTTTCCACAGAGAGATGAGATAAGGAGTTGCTGTGGCTGCAGGGATCAAGGTGTTTCTGGCCTTCTTTCCAACAGGGCTATACCCTCCTCTATTTGCTTCTGCTATGCCAGCCCAGCATGGCTGCCAGACCTGCCTCCCTTCACATTCAAGCTCAAGAACTTGTGACTCTGAGCCAATTGCAGGGAAGGCCCAATTCCCATCATCAGATATGGTCTGAGTGAGTCTTGCTGTTCAAGATCTGATAGTCCATATTCCTGGAATGATCCCTGGAGACCATTTTTCAAATCTGTGTGTTGCTTCCTGCCTCAGTTTCTTGACTTGCTGCTTCAGTGCTACACTGGAAATACAGACATGGTGTGAAAGATTTCACTGAGATGTGGCCTTTCTCTTCATCTCTCTATCAGGTAGGGTGAGATGCCTCTCTCCATCCTCCTACCCAAGGCTGTAATTTTCCCCCCAAATTGGTTGATTATTAGGAACTCAGTGATATATCTGATCACATCAGCTGTTCTTCCCTAATGACCAGGTCAACTTTTCACCAGCCCAAGTCAAGCCCAATTTTATATGCTCTTCTTATAAAATAAGAATTGGAGCCCATTGACACCTGGGAGGGCTTTCCCTACCAAAGGTCCCCACTGGAACTTCTTCCCCATCTCTCCTGCTCTGCTACTGAGGTCCCAGCCAGTGAGCTCATAGAAGTGACCATGTCCCTATATAGTCACTAATGGGTTATTTTCTCTCTTCCTTATAGATGTTTTTCTCATTTTCTAACTCCCTAATAATGAAGTATTTACGACTACAGAAAGACTTTGCGGGTATGATTCTATAATTACAAAGCTCTCCAGTGATCTTTCGAGGGAAAATCAGTAAAATTGCATGCTTAAATAGAACAGGTATTGAATTTAGTAGTTTTGTATTGAATTTAGTAGTTTTGTATTGAATATGGGTCTGTCAACACAGCCCACTTGGTGAATAAAGAACTCCTTAGAGACATAATGACTTTAATCTTTGATCCCCTAACTTTGGTGCTCAAACTCTGATTTGGGAACTGAATCAAAATGCACTCTCAACAATTAGTGCTGGAACAACTGGATATCCACTTGCAAGAGAATGAACTTGGACTCTTAGCTCACACCATATACAAAAATTAACTCAAAATGGATCAGCAATCTATACATAAGAGTCAAAATCATAAAACTCTTAAGAAGAAAACATAGGGGTAAGTCTTCATGACCTTGGATTTGGCAATGGATTCTTACATATGATCCCAAAAGAAAAAATAGGTAAATTAGATTTCATCAAAATTAAAAAAAATTTGTGCATTGAAGGATATTATCAAGAAAGTGAAAAGAGAATCTAAAGAAAGGGAGAAAATATTTGCAAGTCATATACTTGAACAGGATTTAATATCTAAAATATAAAAATAATTCTTACAACTCAACAAAAAGACAGACAACTCAAAAAAAAAAAAAACTAGACAAAGAGCTTAAATACACATTTCTCCAGAGAAGATATACAAGTCCCTAACAAGCATATGAGAAGATGCTCAACATCATTAGTCATTAGGGAAATGCAAATCAAAACCGAAAAAATGAGATAGCACTTCACACCTACTAGGAAGGTTATAATAATTTTTAAAAAGGGAAATAAGTGTTGGCAAGGATGTGGAGAAACTGGTGGGAATGTAAAATGGTGTAGCTGCTGTGGAAAATAATTTGGCAGTTCCTCAAAAAGTTAAACATAGTATTACTATATAACCCAGCAATTCTACTCCTAAGTGTATACCCACAAGAATTGAAAATGGACTGAAACAGATATCTGTGTGCCAATGTTCGTTGCAGCATTATTCACAATAGTCAAAAGGTGGAACCAGCCCAGTGTCTATCAGCAGATGAATGGATAAACAAAACATGTCATATGCATAAATGGAATATTATTCACACGTAAGAAGGAATGAAATTCTGATACGTGCCACGACTTGGCTAAACTATGATAAGTGAAATAAGCCAGACTCCCCCCACAAAAAAGTCATTTCATTTATATGAAATATCTAGAATAGATAAATTCATAGAGACAAAAAGTAGATCAGAGGTTACTCGGGGCTGGAAGGAGGGGGAAAGGGGGAGTTACTGCTTAATGGGTCCAGAGTCTCTGTTTGGGCTGGTGGAAGAGTTTTAGAAATAGATAGTGGTGGTCGTTGTACCACATTGTGAATATAATTAATGCCAGTGAATTGCATATTTAAAAATGGTTAAAATGGCATAAAACTGGCTTTTTTTGTTATATATATTTTATCACAATAAAATTTAAAAATTTACAAATGTACTCTCGGAACAAACTCAGAGGTGTCCAGCAGCATTTCACCCAAAAGGTTAGAACCCAATCACTACTGTATCTAGTCGTTCTCCCACATATAGAGAGTGAGTTTGAGGTTTCTGGATAATTTAGTGTCCTACTGGCCTGTGCTAACAGAAGCATCTGAAGCCAGAGCTGAGAAGCAGTGTAGTATAGAAGGTAAGAATGTGGATGTGAACCAAACAGTTCAGGATAGGGTTTGGGCATCCAGCAAAGCTGGCTCTTTATTCACTGTGTGACTTTGAGCGAGCAGTTTACTCTTTCTGGGCTTCAGTTTTCTCATTTGTAAAGTCTATAATAATATCCCCCTCATAGGGCTGTTTTGAGGATTAAATGTGCTAGAAATGTAAACACATCCACCATGTTGCCAGTTATATGACAAGTAGTAAATAAATTACATTTATAGTGCACTTGGTTTGATTTGTGCATTTATTCCCTCCCCTCTAGCCACCCCTTAGGCAATACACCAAACTTTCTTTGGAATGAATCAATCATTGACTTCTGCAGCTTCCCTGTAGTGGTCTTACTTCTCATTTCATCTCCGCAGTAATGAAATAAAAAAAGCCATAAAGACTCAGAAAAAATGTTCTGATTTGTCTTTGGTGCCTGGGGAAGACTCATAGACCCTGCATTTTCCCCTTGCCCCCCACTCTCACCTCATGCTGTATGCCTAGCCCTTTTTCATTTCTCCTTTACTGGATTCTCATGGGACACAAAGATGTTCAGCCCTGAGCTGGGCATGTGAGGAACTGGCAGAGGGGAGGATGCTAAAAAGGGAGCATCAAAATGATCTTCTTGAGTTATTACTCAGCTCTGGTCTCCTAGAGTCCAGCTGGTACTTTGAGTTCTAATCTTCAGTCAACCCCAAGAAGACAGATTAAAGAAATAATGCAGGAAAATTGCAGTTTGGTCCCTCTGATTCTAAACAAATTTATGTGCTGTTTGCTTCAATATTTGAGGGGCTGAAAGGGGAGAGCTGGAAAGTGTAGATATTGTGTTGAAATCTTAGCTGTCACACATGATGGGAATTTAGTTTCCTTTACATCGTATTATAGCCTCCTAACACTATGCCGTCTTGGCACATTACTGGAGGTCGAGGCTGAGATGCAGTATAAATGCTGAATTAATTAATTATAATCAGTGATACTGCAATGGATTCCATATGACACTGAGGTCTTTGGCAGAAACTTGGCTGTGTGCAGCTCTTCACAGCACTCACAGATTAGTCTCCAAACATTATAGAGTTTGTTTGTCCCCTAGAATCCCACCCTTTTGGTTCCCAACATTTTCAAAGGCGAAACTGTAGAGCAATAATGTAGCGAAAAGGAACTTGAACCCATAGAGGCTGAGAGATATGATGGGCTCTTATTTTCCTGTGCCTGTCTTCATCCAGAAATCTCACTTAAGGAAGATAGAAAGTCCATGGGAGGCCTTCCCCCAGCTCATCTAAACCCCAAAGGTGAAGACTTCCCCACAGAACAGGAGGCTTTCAGAAGGAGATAACTCACTTCCTACTCCCTAGTCTGCAGTTTGCATTGTCCAGGAGATCCTGTGTTCATGCCCAAAGATGCTAGGTAAACGACACGCAGACATGTTTGCATAATCTTCATTACCTTTACCGTAGTTCAATGTAATTTCCCCAAATGTTTCATTTATTTTATTTCAGAGACTGTGACAATTTGAATTTTGAAGTACAAGCCTGCATCTGTAATCCATTTATGAACTCTCTCCAGTGCAATTGTGGAGAGAGAGAGGACAAAAAAAAACGTTGGGGGGAGGAATTATTTGGAGTAAAAAAAATAAAAGCATTGAAAAACAAGCAGAGGGGAGTAAGAGCACATCTGTTTTCGTAAGAAATCATGGAACCTGGCCCTTTTTCAGTGGGGTATTTTACTACCACATGGCTTTAATCCTACATCTGGGCCTGTTGTTTTATGAAATATTTCCCACAGATGATGTCAATTATAATTTTTGTCCCGGTCGTCAATTTACGGACTCTTGGAATAAGACAAAATGAAACAACCAGAAAAAGAACAACTTATGTGGTCTACTCTCTGACAAAATTATAGCTGTGTGATACACATCTAAAATCAATAACTCTGCTAATGATTAGCAGAACACATTGCTTGGTTTATGAGCAGAGATGAGGCCCACACTGTGCACATGTTTGGCACTGGATTGCATTTTTTGTTTGCTGTGTATTTACCAGCAGATGTTCAGCCGTTTATTTCATACTTCTTCTATGAGCCAGTAGTAGGCCCGTGTCTGTGTGACATTTATAAGTCATCTGCCAGCAATACAGGTGGAATGCTTTCATGAAGTCTTTTTTTAGTTCCTTCTGCGGTGATGATCTATCAGAGAAATCAAGGATAATTCTTTCTAGAGTTCTATGGCTATTAAGATGGGGAGCTCTGATCTTGCGTGTAAAGTTGAAGAAATTCAGATTCCAGCATATGGAATCAGAATCGCTTTTCAGAATCGCTTTGAATGAATCGTTTGTAGTGTTCAACTTTAGCAGCTGGTCTGAGGGGGAAAGGTTTTGCTGAGAAACAAAGAAACTCCATTAGTCCTGAGTAGACCCAAAGTTTTGACAGGAGTGGTTTCTCTCTTTACTTACAGCAGCTCTTTCAATGCAAAGAGATGAACCAGATTCTTTAAAACTTATTTCTTAAGTACAAGATTTTATAAGTAATAAGAAGCCATACAATTGGGTGCTTTAAAATTCTTGGAGGGCGAAATTGTGTAGAGGGGATTCTGCCTGTTTTGGTCTGCCAGTGCCAGGGTTGGCCTTATAGGATTAGCCAGTGTTCTGGCTATGTAAAGTTTTTAAAATAAGAGAGAAAAAAGGAAAGATGAAAGAGTTCTAGAATATTCTAAATCTTCATGATGCCTTTATTGTGTGTGCATGCTGTATTTTTTGATATAATTATTTGAATTTAATTTTAGAAATCTCATGTTTAGTTTTAAAATCCAAAGATTAATGAGACTTTAATAGTATTTAATATTGATGAATGAAAATTTACAGACACAAATGATTTCATTTCTTAACATAATACCTCTATTTTCTCATGAATTTCCTTGTGGACTAGGTTCTCCGTATGATCCCTGCTCATCCAGCTTCTCTCATAGGATTCCCCACTTTATCCACAACTGTCCCGGGTCTGGAGTCCTGGAAGTGCAGGAGCCTGAGCTGGAGATTCCTGTGCATGTGGTTTGTAAAGCAGCAGCCTCAGGGAAAGGGAGCAAGGGAAGCAGGGCGGGTCAGGGAAGGAGCTGAGCAAAGAGGTGATCTAACGTGGAGTCTGGCTTCAGCCTGGTCCCAGAAGGGAGCTCTGGAGTTGCACCCACTTTGAGGCAAGGGGGCAGGGCAGGCATAGCTTATTATGGCTAGTCTTATACCATGATTATGAGACTAAAATATCTCTCCTCCACTTATTTTATAATACCCAAATTTTCAAAAGAATTGTGCACTCTTTGTTTCCCCTTTCTGGCCACTCTCTCACTCACTCCTTCATTCAACATTTGTATTTATCATTGATTTTTTTCAGTGGACATTTGACAGGCGCTGCATTAAGTGCTGTGAGTAAATATCTCAGTCTAGTGTGAGAAACAGCTTCGAAGCAGATAATGGCAGCATAATATGACACAGCTAAGCTAGAGCTTCGTATAGAATCCTAGAGAATAATGGGGAGCACTGCTAAGGCAGACAGCACTCACACTTGAGCAGGGTCTAGAAAGATGAGTAGGATTTTGCCAGGAAAAGAATAGGAGGGAGGCCCAAATAGCATGTGCAAAGGCTCAGAAACATAAAAATGATCAATAGCACTGGAGACCATGAGGAGAAGGCAGGAGATGAAAGCAGAACAGCTTCGGAACGGATCATCAGGGGCTTTTCGAGGGGCAAAGGCATGTAGAATTTCTTCCGCAGAAAATGGGACGAGCAAAGGCATGGAAGTTGATTCGTTTTCAGGATGACGACTCTGATGTTCTTTCTAGAGTCAGCAGGGCATCAGCAAACTTGAAAACTAAACTTTTATTGAACACAACCACACCCATTCATTTATACCTTGCTACGCCTGCTCTCTCAACACGACAGAGTTGAGTTCCCATAACAGAAACCTTATGGCTCACAAGGCTGAAAATATTTACTATTTGGTCCTGTATAGAAAAAAGTTTGTGGATCCCTGCACTAGAGGAGGGAGAGGTTTTGTTGCTGAGATACCAAATCTCAGCTTCTGCAAAGGCTGTTGACATGAGGAATGAGTGGCTGACCCAGGACTCTAGTATAAGGATTGAGGGAGGTACCAGATTTGGGAGATCTTTCTGTGATAGAATTTAAAATCCCTGTTGAGTGCTGGATGTGGGGAGAGAGGGAGGGAGGCTAAGTGTGATTTCCAGATTTCAACTCGCACAATGACTTGGGTAGTTGATCGTGATAGGAAATGCAGTAAAAGGAACAAATAGATGAGAGAGGGAGGGGAATAAATAATAAGTATAATTTTGGACACGTTGAGAGTGAAGTGCTGATGAAATTCCCCAGGGCTGATCTGTAGTTGACAGTTAGAAAAATGAATAAGAAGAGAGATATAGATTTGAGTTCTTTTGAGTTTCCTTTGTTATGAGGTGCTCTCTACCTGAGCAACGCTCCATTATTCTTCTACAGTATTCTGTGCACAACTTTATCATAGCCTTGTTATATTATGTCATAATTATCTGCTTGGAAGCTATTTCTCAAACTTGGCAAGGAACTATTTACTCATAGCACTTAACACAGTGCTTGTCAAATGTCTACAGAAAGAGTACTCTACCAACTTCCACTTGTGATCTCACCATGTATCCTCATCCATGTCCTCAGCTTTAATTACAATAACATCAACGATTCACAAATACGTATCTCCAGCCAGACTTCATCTCTCTGTGACATCTGTCATTTTTCAATGTCCTAAGCCTTTTGAACACCTTCTCCCCATTCAATTATAATGATTCTTCCTTTTGTCAATCCTGACTTCCTAAGGTAGAATTCCAAACCAATATTTCCCGTGTCTCTGTGTGGCTAGTTTATAGACATGTGGTTGGCTCCCACCAAGCAGATCCTTCCTCATGGTATTTGAAGGTGCCTGGGAATATTGTAAGGTTGTGCAGTTGTTCTGCTCAACAAGGTGGTGGACCAGATAACAGAGGTTCTGATGTTCAGCTTCTGGCTGGGTGGATATTAAGCAATCAGTGGTGGAAACCATGGGATTTTCTCTGAAATTTTCCCTGGCTGGGTTTCTCTTAACTGAGGGGCATTCAAGGTTGGCGCCCCAACTTCCAGAAATTCTGGCAACTAATTAAAGCCCATGTAATAAGTGTCTTCTCTTTAAACTAGCTAGAGTGGTTTCTGTTACCATATGGAAACATTTCTTTACCATTTCTTTACCATAATGGAATCTTCATTGATATAAGCCCCAGATTTCTTCTCCACCCTTTTTTATGCCATGGTTTACCTCCCTCTTTGTGCTTCGGCTATATTCAACTTTTTATGGTTCCTTGAACTTCTCATTCTGACAAACACAGGACTTTTGTGCCTGCTCTTCCCTCTGTCCGGAATACTTTTCTCTACTCTCACCTCCCATTCCCAAACCCAAGGCATTGTTTAGTTTCTGCTATTGTTATGCATCTCACCTCAGTCATTACTTGTTCTGAAATTTGTCTGATCTCCCTGACTACATTAAATTTCCCTATGAATATCTTTCATGTACTGATGTTACTTTTCTCAATTGTAATTTGCATTTACTTATATGGCTATTGGATTAATATCTTTCAGTCTCCTACACTGTAAACTCCATGGAGGCAATGCTCACTAATTTATCCCCAGAACTTAAAACAATACCTAACACATACAGTTGCTTCATAAATGTTGATTGTTTTGATAATTGGTCAAGATTTCTAAGTAGTTCAAACAATTACCATTGCTCCAAGTTTCTATGACTTTATTCTTTGGAAAGCATTTAAGAACCCCTTATTCTTATTTTATAAATAAATTTATATGTATTAATATATATTAATATATATGTATAATAATATATATGTGTAACTATATTTATCTGATATATATGTATAATAATATATATTATGTTAATATATATGTATATATGCACATGTGCATATATATACACATATGTGTATGCATGAGTGTGTGTATATATATTTATATGTATACAAACTTAGTAAATCTATCATTCAAATTTCAGCAGTTTAGAAGCTTAAGTATTTTTAGGTATCCTGGAAATTCACATGTATTTATCCCATCTCTGGTTTAGATTATTAAGCTACAGGATTTGAAATCACAGAGAGTCAAGAAAGGTTTATAAGTAGATGTCATCCTCCTCCAAGGTTATGTTTCAAAAAGATAGAGCTATATCCTGAGGTGGTGTGCAGGATGAATTAAGAAGAGGTAACTATGGTAACCTACTATGGCCTGAAGGAGGGAGAAGATGTACCTTTGAGAAGGAAGACAATGATTGAAGTGTAGGGCATTGGAAAATAGGGATGTTATTACCAGAATCGGAGAATAAACATAAGCATGAGGATGACATTAGTGTTTCACTTTATAGGCTGTAGTTGTTGCTTCTGTTTTTTATTTTTTCAGAAGTGGAAAATGAGAATCAGAGATGTCACTTGTCCAAGGGTGCATAGCAAACATAATCAGAGCCAGGACACAAACCTGATGCTCTGACCCTAAATTCTATGTCCTTTCCACTGCTCCATGCACCTTGGAAGAGGAAAATGGTTTGGAAGGAAAGAAGTGGTACTGATTTGGAGGCAAATATAAGGGATTTCGTTTTAGACATGATTTGTTTGAAGCAAGAAAACATTAACATAAAAACCACCAGCAGTTTCTCTAAAATATTTATGAAATGTATCATTTAGAAAATATATTTGGAGGAAAACTCTCATGTGGGTCAATTCAATTTCTAAAGAAAAATTATTTTAGTACAAATAATCACTCTCCAAACTATCTGCTTGGGGATCTCCATTGACTAACCCTGAGGACAACTGCATTTGTATTATGTTACCGTCCCACTCTAGCGCCCCGTAAAATAAACATTAATTAGTACAATGCTGTCTTACAGAGTCCCATCTCTTACATTGCATTACTTTCCCAGAATATCCTGAACATATTAAGCAATGTGTATATTTTATGTCTTGAATTTTACTACTACTAATATCTTGGTCTGGAAGAGTTTATGCAGATGGAAGAGACTTTGTTTACTCTCTGAGAGTCAACACTAGAAGATCTAGTTTATCTTTCCATTTTCTTGCATAAGTATAATGAAAACTGTCCAAATGAGTGACCCAGGTTTCAAGATCTGGAAAGATGCTCAAGTCAATGAGATTTAGATCTAAGTGGCAAAAAAATGACTTTTCAATTAACTTCAGAACTGTCCCATGAGATCAGGTGACAGGCAATGCATTTCACTAAAATTAGTAAAATTTCAGCCAGGAAGATTTAATTATGTTCAAGAAATATGGTGGTGGACCTCTTCCTCAGAGAAGGTGACCCTGAACACTGTTCTATAAAAAGTAATAAGAATTATTATTATAAATCATATTTAATTAATCTTCATTGTCTTTAACAATATCTTTCAGAAGCAGACATAATTCCACCCAAAATGTCTAGAGTTAGAGACATTTGGGATACTTGTGTCTATTACAGTGGGAGATGAGGCAGAATGAAGCTTATAAAGGGGCTTTCCCAAATTCTTTTATTAAAGGAGGACCAATTTGGCCATAATTGGGATTTATAATTTGTCTTGAACTATTTACCAAATGCCTTGGGGTTGGCACACCCAAAATCTAGTTTGATTGAGTGTTTTTTCCTCAATTTTTAAACCCAAGTGATTCCTAGGGAAATTTAATCCATGTGTTTCAGAATCGTTTACACTTAACTCATTAAAATGTTTTGTAAGGGCTATTTGATGTCCAAGATGTCTTTTAAAGCCATTTTTCTTAGAAACAGGAAATTGTTCTTTGTTTTATTTTTTGTTTTGTTTTGTTTCTTTTCTAAGAGTAAACAACCTAGGAACACAGAAAGACTGAGACCAACTTCAAAATTTTTAACAATTGGGGTTAAGCAGATCCTGTACACATAGAATAGCACATTCTTAAAGCTATAACGTTAGCATAGCCTGTTGAGTTAGGGTGCTGGTGTCCAGGATTCCTATCAGTTGATTAACACCAAATAAGTATTCAATGATTTTTCTAGGAAAATATAAAAAGCAAAGCTGTCTTTAGAAGACATAGAAAACATTGGTACACTAACAATCATACAAGGAATTAAAATATACTCAATTATTATTTCCTAATAAAAGCATCATACCTTATTGGTTTTGTAGAAGAGTTCTATTATACTCTAAATAATAAATGATCAAAATATATACAAGCAATTTACAGAAGAACTATAAATAGCTAGTAAGCATATGAAAAATTGTTCAACTGCACTAATATTTAGTAATAAGTTTTTGCATATTTTTGGCAATTTCTGGGGAAATAGGAAGTGTTATACAATGATGGTGTGACTATAAGTCAGTAAAGTCTTTATCAAAGGGAATTTGACATTGTTAAATTAAAAAACAATGTGCAAGTTCCTTGATTCAATCAATTTCACTTCTGGCTGTCCAACCTAGAGAAGCATTTCCACAAGTACAAAAAATGCTTCCAAAAATATGCATTGCAACATTGTTTAACACAGTGAAATGTATTTTGGTAATATACTTGTCATAAAGACAATGGAAGCAAAATTATTTAACAGATCAAACCAGCAGGGGTCTAAAACATGAGGAAGGCGGAGAATTCTGGAAGGAATTTGTCACAGAAAAGCTGACTATCAGCAGAGATTTTTATCATGTTTTTAAGGAAAAGAATTCTCTCCGTGTAAAAGCTTGAAATTACACTTAGTTGGGAACATCAGAAGAAGGAATGCCGCTCTCCAAAGAGGTCCCAGTAGGGTCATTTGACACGTTGTGATTCCAAGCAGGGGTCTCCTGATTCTAAAAAGGAGTCCTAAATGACTGGGTGATGGGGTGCTTCTTGTATTCTAGATAGTGGCTCATACACTAGAAAAATGGCTTTTTTTCCTCCCCTGAACCTCATGCAGATTCATCCCAGAAGAATGAAAAATGAAAATCAGTGTAGTCTCTGTTGGATCTTCTAGGAGAGGCCCACCTCTTAACAGTGTCTGGGGATTTGGAAGCTTGTAGTTTCAGCATCAGCCACCTGCAAATGGATGGCAATGCTTTGGATGAAGGACCTCTGAAGCTTTGCTAACATTTTCCTACCACCAAGATTTAAAATATAGTCAAGAATCGATCTATGTACAGTTCCTCTCCTGGGCCCAGAAACCAGGTTGATGACTAAGAACAAGCATCTTACCACCCAACATACCACCTGGTGGTTTAAACCTCACACACTGCATTTGATAAACTGGCAGGCATCCTGGGGATGCTGAGGAAAGGTCAACTTCCTTAAAACAAAATGACTCTTTTCATTTCTGTCAAGGAGGGCTGCCAATCTGTCAGCATGGAATCACTCCAAGTCTATAGCAGGGAAGTGAAGAAGAGAGCAGAGATAATGTTTTGAGTGATTTTTATAAATTAACATAATTTTCCATCTTAGGAGGATCCCTGTTGCTAATTGTGGTCCAGCCACACTGGCCTTAACCAAGCCAGGCCGGACCTCACTTAGAGCTGGAGGTGATATAGAGTGATGGCTAAGAGGATGGAGCCTGGAACCAGGATGCGAGAGTTTCAATGTCAACTCTGCCACTCACGTGCTGTGCTGAGTAAGTTACCTGGCTAAGCCTCTCTTTCTTCATTTGGACAGAGGGGATGATGCTGGAAGTAATAGCAGTACCTCCTTTCACAAAGACATGGTAAGGATTATAGGAGTAAATACACAGCCCTTAGACAGTGCTTGACACCTAGTGGGGAGCTCGAAAGCGTTGTCCCCACTCTCAGCGACATTATATTAGTTTCAGGTGTACAACATAGTGATTTGATATTTACATATATTGCAAGATGATTGCCACAATAAGTCTAGTTAACGTCCATCACCATACATAGTTACAGAATTTTTCTTGTGATGAGAAATTTTAAGATCTACTCTCTTAGCAAGTTTCAAATATGCAGTACAATATTATTAACTGTAGTCAACATGCTGTACATTACATCCCCATGACTCATTTATTTTATAACTGGAAGTTTGTACCTTCTGCCTCTCTTCATTTTTTGCCCACCCCCAACCTGTGCCTCTGGCAATCACCAATCTGTTCTCCATATCTACAAGCTTAGTGTTTTGTTTAGTTTTGTTTTTAGATTCCTCATATAGGTGAGATCATATGGTATTTATCTTTCTATGACTTGTGCCACTTAGCATAATGCCCTCAAGGTCCATCCATGTTGTTGCAAATGGCAAGATTTCATTCTTTTTTATGGCTGAATAATATTCTATTGTGTGTGTATATATCTATATATCTATATATACACCACATTTTCTTTATCCATTTATTCGTTGATGGACACTTAGATTGTTTCCATACCTTGGCTATTGTTGTAAATAATTCAGCAATGAGCATGGGGGTGCATATATCTTTTCAAATTAGTGTTTTTGTTTTCTTCGGATAAATACCCAGAAGTGGAATTGCTGGATCATATGGTAGTTCTATTTTTAATTTTTTGAGGAACCTCCATACTGTTTTCCGTAGTGGCTGCACCAATTTACCTTCCCACCAACAGTGCTCAAGGGTTTCCTTTTCTCCACATCCTCGCCAACACTTACTTCTTGTCTTTTTGAGAATAGCCATTCTAACAGGTGTGAGGCGGTATCTCATTGTGGTTTGGATTTGCATTCCCTGATGGTTAGTGATGTTGAGCGTGTTTTCACGCACCTGTGGTCCCTGGTGCAGCTTTTATAGCTATATGACAATTATCATTATCAGAAACTGTAGTGAGTGTTTATTTGCTTATTATCTATTTCCCACTCCCCCCGGAAGAAGCTCTTGAAGATGGAACATTTGTTTTGTATTTCCATCATCTAGAATCAGGCCTGGCACCTAGTCGATGTTTAATAAATTGTTCCTTAGTGAATGAATGAATAAATGGTAGATTCTTACTACAGAATACTGGTCAACAGTTAAAAGGAATGAGGTAGATTTATATGTTCTGATATAAAAATGTCTCCAAGCCAAATTTTCAGTATAAAAGAGAAAATTTCACAAGAGTATATATATTACAATATATCTATTTAAAATATTAAGATTGTATGAATGTGGTATCATTGGAAAGTACCAGTAGAATGATATAATTTAGTGTGCATGCCAGAGACCTTAACAGTACTGCTAAAATTATGACTATTTGATCTTATAAAAGGATTATTTTATTTAAATCTGTTATATAAATTATAGCAATGTACAGTTAATGTACAAAGAGCTGGAACATAAATTCAGATCTTCAAGGAGAATTTCCTTAATTGAGTAAGTCTGTGTAAAATAATGGGGATAGTCAGAATTATTTTCAATATCCTATATCAGTTGTCTATTACCTCAGTATTGATGGATAACTGGCAACACAAAGCCTCAGTGGTATGTGTTATTCACACATATAAAGATAGCTAGGCAGGTCTGCTCATCTTGGCTGGGCTCACTCCTGTCTGGGGATGGCTGGCTGTCAGCTAGTTTAAGCTGGTTTTGGCAGAGGGGACTGGGATGACTCAGCTCTGCCCCTCATGTCTCTCACTGTTAAGTGGACTAGCCTGAGCATGTTTTCGGGGTGATGACAGAGGCAAAAGAGAGGGAAAAAAGAGCAATCCCATTTCACAAGTGCTTTTCCAGACTCTGCTTATGTCATGCTTGTTAACATCTCAGTGGTCAAATCAAGTCACATGGCTGCCACCAGATTTGAGGTGCGAGGGCCTTAACAGGTTACATGATGAAAGTATGATTATAGGGTGAGGAGAAGACTTGGCCATTTTTTCAATCTGCCACAGATCCCTTCAGGTATTGGAATATTATGATTGGACTAATATGTAATTGAATAGTTTTGTTTTTTAGTTTCAATTTGTACATTGACACACACACACACATATGTGCCCCACAAGTAACTGGGCCAAGACAAGGCTGTGTAAAATAGAAATGGAAAGAAAAGAACAGTCTTCCATTTTTTCCCCAGCACTATTCTCAAACCTCGTGTTTTTGTAGTTTAGTTGTAAAGTAGTCTTATCAAATTATGAGCATGAATCTGTTTTTTTCCTAGGAAGTCCACTGTTTTGTTTATTTGTTTGTTTTTGGTTGTAGTTGTTCAATAATCAAGGTGCTTATCAGTGATTTATATAATGATTTGTATCATTTGGCATCTGAATTTCCAACTGTTCCTAAGTGTTGTACTATCTTTGTTGTACCTCTTTGCTCATTCTTATTAATATATTGGAAAGAGAAGGAATGGAAAGAGAATGAGGCTCAGGAAACATAGAAATGGATTTAATGTGAGATAAAAACAAATGGGGAACTGAATAACGTAAAATGGACTTTTATCACTGTATTTTACAAATCCTACAGATTTTGCTGATAAAGATGACTGACACATACACATGCATACACACACACAAATGCACTTAAAAAAATACCACAGCAAGCTTCCCGTTGTGTCAACCTTGCCAACCAGGTAACCTGTTTCACAATTAGTAGCTTTGATCTCGTTAGATGGGGGTGGGAGGGGCTCATGATACAGTTTCTCTATTTGGAAAGGCCTTCCCCTCCTCTGTTTAGTCAACTCGTTTTAGGATCCATATCAATTGTCTCATCTTGCATTTCACAAAGCTTGTTCTGTTAAACAATAGCTCTGACTCTTGTTAAATAAATTTGGAATAATCTACCAACTACATCTGCAGCTTGGAATTTCACAGAGCCATTACCAAAATAAAGATTCTGTAAAGTCCTGCAATAAAGAATTCAATTTAGCTTTGTTTAATTTAGTTTCATAAATTTTTAAATCTACTTGATATACATATGTTTTTCAAAGAGCAACTATAGCCATGTCATTAGAAAGTATTTTTCTATGGAATGCAGTGTGGAAAATGCTGCCCTCTAAAAGCCTAAGTTTTTATTCATTTTTGCATAAATGTTCAGGGAAATAGAATCATTAAGGCACATCTTTCACTTAGAATTTCTGTGTGCTATAGACCTTTCCCTGCTGTAAATTAGTGGGAAAAGCAGAAATTCTATATGTTAGGCAAGATCTTATCAGTGAGTAAAATGCCCTGTGGCCAAGTTTATATTTGAACTAAGAGAACTAAGTAAGAGTGGAGTTGCCTGCCAGGATACTGGGCCTGTATGCCATTGAATTCCTTTGATTGCCTTGGATTTTTAGAAAATGTTAGGTACAGCCTAAAATTATATAATAAGCATTCTTCACATATGTGCAATATAGAGGACCATGAATTTCATTTAGTTTCTTATGGCTCTGGTGGTTAAAAAAATAATAGCTTCACATAATTTGACATGCCTTCTTTTGAGAGGTGGAGTTTCACCCTCTTCCATTTAATCTGGGTGAGTTCGTGACTCAGTAGCAACAGAATGAGCTATAAGTGACTCTGTATGACTTGTGAGGCTTGACCGCAAAGGTGATCCACCTCAAGCCTTCCTAGCTGGGATACCCTCCTTTGGAGCCTTGAGTGGCCATGTGGGAAGTCTGCCTGTCCTGAACTCACCATGCTCTGAGGAAGCCCAAACCACATGGAGAGGTTTGTGAGTCGTTCCAGCAGACAGCCCCAACTGACATATCAGATGACAGGCAGATATGTGAGTGAAGTTGCCTCCAGAAGATTCCAGCCCCAGCTCTTGATTCATCCCAAGCAATCTCGTGCTCCTAGCTGAGCTTCTGATATTAGGGAGCAGAAAGAAGCCATCCCCATTGTGCTGTCTGAATTTCTGACCCACAGAATCCATGAGCATCATAAAATGATTGTTTCACATTGCTAAGTGTTGGTGTGCTTTACTGTCTGCTGTGGTAACTGGAAGACTGGCCATATAAAATTAGATTCTTGATACTTTACTTTTACTAGTATTACTAATCAATATTTTATTATCTACCATAAGCCAAATACTTTGCTGTGTACTTTACTAACTCATCTAATTATAACACAATTCCTGGGAATTAAGTTCCATTATCTCCTTGCCATTGATGAAGACATTAAGGTTAAGAGAAGCGAAGTAGCTTGTCCAATGCCACTATTTGTGACTTAAGGTCTACATCTCCAGGGGATACCAACTGTCATGTTATGAAGAGGAACTGAGGTGGAAATACAGTCATGGATCAATTAACAATGGGGGTATATTCTGAGAAATACATCCTTAGGTGATTCATTGTTGTGCGAACATCGTCAAGTGTACTTACACAACCTGGATGGGATGGCCTACTACACACTCAGGCTATATAGTGCTAATCTTATGGGACCACAATCCTATATGTGGTCTGTCATTGACCGAAACGTCATTATGTGGTGCATGACTGTAGAGGAATTGCATAGAATGTCTTCAGTCCTATAATGCTTTTCAAATGCCTTTCAGTTCTTCAAACAATTGAAGATTCAACTATAGGACGGAAGTAGAAAGCATCACCACTAGAGTTCTGATCTCACTGTTTGGCTAAAATCTTTCCTGCTCCCTCTTTCTGACAGATTTGTTCTTTTTCTAGTATTCAGATCCTTCGATTGTAATTTAATTCCAAGAAATGCCATGGCATACCATTCTACAGTACATGGCAGATTCCCTGTAACATCAGCTTTACTTCTGGGCTATTTGACTATATCATGGCTGACCCATCCATATTGTGTGTTAATTCTAAAATGGATTTCTGCTCTCTGGTATCCCGGTGAAATTATAGAGATACCATTGTTTTGCTATTGCTGTTGAAATAATAACCATGATTAAATAATGTAGCAGATAATTTGGTGTCCTGCTCAGATCCCCTTGTTTTCCTCTGACTGGTTCTATAAACCTATCTCCCAGCTTCTGCTGCTTAATCTTCAGACGACTGCCCTTGGGCAATAGAATCACCTCATGAGACTGGAAAACAGAAGTACTTGAGATGTTACTTACTCTCCAGAGTTCCCAGAGTCTCAGGCTGTGTCCGAAATATCAAGCAGTTGCTTGGTTTCTTCTCCATCCCTGTCCTGCTCCCCTCAGTCCCTTGCTAGTTTCTCTGGGGAGCTTTCATTGATAAATCACATGCATACAAATCCTTGGCTCAGGGACTGTTTCTGGGAGAATGCAGACTATGATAGAGGATCATCATGAAAGCCAAAACCATTGAAGAAATATGTCAAGTGACTCTGACAAGGGATCTGTCACTGACACCCAACATGTACATGTGTTTACATTGCACATTAGTTCATCTTCAGTGTTTTGGTGCAATATTAAACATCACCATCCAGAAAATGGCTGACAGAATGTCTGGGGAACTTACAGTCTATCTGGTACCTAACGTACTTCTAATTGGATATAAATCTCATGAGAGAATAATAATATAAAATGATCCATTTATTTACTATGGATTCTAGTATGGGTGGTCTTAGAATTGTGATTTTTGAACTTCAGCCCTTTGTCCATCTTCCTTTCTTTCAACCTGTGTGGCTCACCCTGTGAGGCCTTAATACCAAAACTAATTATAAAATATTGGAAAGGGGGATCTGGTTTATAATATACCTTCAAATAAAGAACAGTCATGAGGAAAACCAAGCACTTGATCAATGGGACCTTCCAGCCCAGTCTCAGAAATTTTATAGGAAAATCAATCTAAAGAACATTGCAAATTGGCACCCCTGTGTTCATTGCAGCCTTATTCACAATAGCCAAGACTTGGAAGCAACCTAAGTGCCCATCAAGGGACGAATGGATAAAGAAGCTGTGGTATATATACACAATGGAATACTACTCAGCCATAAGAAACGACGAAATCCAGCCATATGTGACAACATGGATGGACATTGAGGGTATAATGCAAAGTGAAATAAGTCAGAGGGAGAAGGTCAAATACCGTATGATTTCCTTCATTAAGTAGTAGATAATAACAACAATAAACAAACACATAGGGACAGAGATTGGATTGGTGGTTACCAGAGGGGAAGGGGGGAGGGTGGAGGGTGAAAGGGATAATTCGGTACATGTGTGTGGTGATGGGTTGTAATTAGTATTTTGGTGGTGAACATGATGTAGTCCATGCAGAAATAGAAGTACAATGATGTACACCTGAAATTTTTGCAATGTTATAAACCAATGTTACTGCAATAAAATAAAACCTTTGAAAAAAAAAAAAAAATAAAAAATAAAGAACATTGCAGCCAGAAGTCAGGATGTGCCACTGTGTGTGCTATAGCCCAGAGGTCACCTGGGTACTTGGAGAAGCTGCATGGGACAATTAGCACCTCAAGCATTGGTGTGGTCATCAAGTACACTTGACTTATTGGAAGAGGGTGGCTTCTGGAGTAGAGGAAATTGCCATGCCAAATGGTAAGTTTGGGGTTTAAATAGAAGATCATCCCTGGATCATCTGTTTTCAGCGAATGAAGCTGGTGAGCTCAGGTCATGTGGAGCAGCACACACATGATGCTCTGAGGCCCAACAGCAGGCCCTGTCTTTAGAGAACTGCCATCCAAAGCCACTTGGAATTTAATCTAAAAAAAAAAACACACTTTCCATGGAGCAATGTCAAGTGTGAACTTAAAAACAACCATTTAAACATAGATACTTCCTCAATTTTCACCTATTTCCTTAACTCTATTCCACACTGTCTTCTAGCCCATCATGTTTTATTTGTTTCAGCAGAAGATTTAATAAAACAAAAAATAAATGCCTAAAACTTAACCTTGGCACATCTCAAGGGGGTTCTGCGATCAACACCTGGGATCAACAAATGACTCATTACCGGAAGGAAAGATAACAATATCAAAAGCTAAAAAATAATAATTTAAAAAGCTCTCAAGGGCTCACCCTTGCAAGACCCACCTACCACAAAGTGAATGCTGAGAAAATATCTTTTTTTTTAAGAAAGGAAATGATGAATTATAACTGCACCCAACATTATGGATGAATCTCACAAATACAATCTTGAACAAAGGAAGATATAAAAAGTAAATCCTTTATGATTCCATCTATATAAAGTTCAGAAACAGGTCAAAATAATCTATGGTCTTAGAAGTCATAATACCATTGACGAGGGCAGTTACTAGAAATGAACATTAGATGGGCTTCTGAGATGCTCATAACATTCTCTTTCTTCATGAGGTTTCTAGATGATAGAAGTGTCTACTTTGTGAAAATTCATTAAGCTGTACACTTGCAATTTGTGCATTTTTAAGTTTGTTATGAAATGTTCAAACAATTATTGTATTACAGCTAACCCTTAAGAGTAGTGTTCATTCTTTCACCTGCATCAGAATTACCCTGGTGCTTATTAAAAGTGCAGATTCCTGGGGCAGGCCCAGTGGTGTAGTGGTTAAGTTCATGCACTCTGCTTCAGTGGCCCAGGGTTTGCAGTTTTGGATCTCAGGCGCAGACCTATGTGCCACTTATCAAGCCATGCTGTGGCAGGCATCCCACATATAAAGTAGAGGAAGATGGGCACAGATGTTAGCCCAGGGCCAATCTTCCTCAGCAACAACAACAACAACAAAAAGTACAGATTCCTGGGTCCACAACAGATTTGTTGAATCAGATTCTCTGGGGATGGAGTGTATTAACCTACATTATTAACCATATCCTTGGACAATTTTGGGCACACTAAAGTTTGAGAACTCAGCGGTGCTGATTTACTTGACCTGCTCCATGGCATATCTTTGGTTGCCTTCAACAAATGTTTAAGGCATGGTCCGTGAAGGGGAGGAAAAAGTTTTCCTTGACTCTCTTAGGGTCCCTGGTTAGGTCTGAAAATTAAACTGACAAAGACAGATTAACAGGAGAAAAACATACAAATTTATTTAATATAGGTTTTACATGACACAGCAGCCTTCATAATGAAATAAAGACTCAAAGAAATGGTTAAACCTAAGTGTTTTTATGGTAGGTTCAGTTAAGAGTTGAAAGTTGTGAAAAGACATGATAGGGCAAAGAATGTTGTAGGAGAGCAGAATTTGTTACCCCAAAATGAGTCTCTTTGGCTTGATTATTTTTAAGAACAAAAGACTCAGGAAGAAACTTTGACCATCTCCCTTACTGCCTACACAGATTTAAGAAAAAGGCCTGTTCCAGGAAGGAGCTATCACCATAGGTAACTATGGTATAACATGAACTAGGTGTGGTAGACAGGGAGGAAACTAACAAAGCCCATTTGATCAAAGTCCTCTCCATGTCCCATTGTCTCTGTAAGAAATGGCAGACATTTTTTTACCAAACATTTGCTTTTCCATCTCCATGTGAATTGCCTTCCTCCCCTTTGATGTCCCAAACCACTACCACCAATATCCTCTGTCTTTAGCATAAAATGGTATTTAAGGTGTTGTCTTTGGCCATTTTGGTGAGTCACTCAGTTTTCCTGGGTTTCCGCCATGTATACGTGTTACTAACTTCGTTTAATTTTCTCCTGTTATTCTGTCTCATGTCCATTTATTTCTTAGACCAGCCAGAAGAAGCTAGAAGGGTAGAGGAAAATTTCTTCCTCTCCTACAATGCCAAGATGCCATATTTTGAGGTAGCATATCCTGAACCCTTTGCCCTGTGAGATAGCTTCCAGGGCCACATGGTCCTGGATCTGGGCTGTGTCCCCCCCCTGTACCTTTCAGAACCGCCACCTATAGTGTTGACAGTTGGCAGACACTACACCCTCCCCTCCTCCACCAGATCCTTTAGAGTCTATGATGTTTATAAAACAAAGATGGTACCTTTTATAAGGTAACTGCTTCTTTCACTGAAGAAAGTGGTGAGAAATGAGAATTTGATCCCCATAATATCCTGCTTTGTTCTTTTAAGTAGATTCTCAAAGGGGATCCAGGGTAAGCCACGGGATTTAATGAGACAGTTGGGCAGTTGGGGGGTGGGAGGATTAAGAAATGGTATGCAGGGCCTCTGGTGTTTTCACTTAAATAGCAAAGGGAAGTGTTGATAAAAAGAGGCCCTTTCCTTGTTCTGCCACGCTCCAAGCATTGCATCACCATCCAGTAGCTGCTGCCTTATCTGTGCCAGATGATAATTTGGGCACAGGCACAAATCAATACCAGGAATGGGTGCGCTGGGAGCATGCACTGTAAGTACTGTGAGTATAAATAGAGCTGGAAGAATAACCTTTTTGTGAACCACTGTGCGGTAATCCTCAGAAAGCCAGAAAGCTAGTATGGCTTCAATGGGCCTTTTATAACATTAAACGCTACCCCCGAGCTTCCCTCTTCCAAGCACAAGGACTGCTTGCTTAAGTTACCATTTTTAATGCAAATCATCATAATGGCTTGATAATTATTTCAACTGGCATTTATGAAGCCGTTCAGTAAAAGAACAACCAGGGCAAAACCCTCACTAATCTTCCCATCTTTCATATCCTCTGGGTTTGAGGTGGAATAACACAAGAAAACGCAAAGCCAGAGGGTTTTTGAAGTTTATTCTTAATGGACCCAACTCTCCCTCCCTGTTACTCTATGAAGTGAATTTGGCCCAAGTTAAACAAAATAGCAAGAGCATAATATTTGTGGTGGCTTGAAAGGAGAGGAGGCAATGACAAGCATCCCCTTCCTCCCCGGCTTAGCTTTCAGATTGGTTGGACAGCATTTTAACAAGTTGTTGTTATTATTGACAAAAAAAATAAACATTTATTGAATGCTGTGATATGGTGAGTAACTGTTCCAAAAATGTTTTGTCTGAGAGGATCTTATTCAAAACATCTATTTAGGTTTCTTCTTTTCCATAGAGGGTGAGTTTCTAACTCTTTCATGGGCTTTTAAGTAGTGTACAATTTATTCATATGGGGCATAGGCAAAATAAAAAGTATTGCTGTCCCACCAGGCCTCTTCCTGCCTCTTCACCTTACCCCTAGTCTGGTCTGTCATGATTAGAGTCAGACAGTAGTTCAGAAATGAGAAAGCTAAGACATGGCTGCTCGTGGAGGGTAAGCAAGGCTGGAGAGAACGACAGTCTCTCCCAAATCAGGCAAAGAGCACTAATACACGTCAGCATCACTAAAATATATCTCTATAAAGTGAAAACCTGGTTGAGTGCCATCCATTCATGAACCTATGAAGCCTGCTTTCTAGATGGATGGAGCCTTGGTCCATCTGTCCCCAGGTCTGTACTTATTCCTTAAGCCCATCAGTGGGCACTATTTAGAAAGGCAGGCTTCTGGCTATTTCCTTGAGACCAAGACACTAGTCAGTTCAGCAAGAGGAAGATTGATCAATTAATTGGGAAATAATAAGTTCAAGTAGTTCTTTGTCCTTGCCTAAATAGACAAAGGTGTGCTTGACATTATAGTTTAAAAATTGTATTATGTTTTAATCTCCTAGCTGGCTCAGTGGATTGAGCTGTTTTCCAAGATTACCCCATACCAGTCTTCTCTTACCACTGAAGTGAACTGGTACAGCAGAGGTATTTAAATTTTACAGCATTAGGCTAGACCAGACTATTCTTAACCTGGGATCTGTGGACCTCCAAAGGGTCTGTGAAAGAAATTCAAGGGTTCTGTGAACCTAAATATAAAAAAAAATTACATCTTTATTTTCACCAGACTCTAACTGAAATTTAAGCCTTTCCTTCAGTTATTAACATAGGCAGCAAACCACATATTAAGAGGACACTTGATTCGGTCATACCATAGGAAAGTTGTTGCAAATATTTCAAAATATTATTTAAGCACATCCAAACTTTGGAGTTATGATAATTATTATAATATATTTTAAGTGTTTGTTTTCCATGTATTAATAAATAGGCATATATATCACATTTTAATATCTTGATGATTATATTTCAGTATAACATTTTGTGCACTTAAAAACATTATTCTGAGATAAGTCTATAGGCTTTACCCAATGGCATGGTCCATGACACCAAAACAGGTTAAGGACTCTTGGTAGCCTGTAATGTGGTACTGATAGCGAAACTAAATTTGTTTTACAGGGCAACTGTACAACCCTGGCCCATGGTAAAGTCAAAGCAAAGAGATCCCAGGCCATAGAAAATCCTAACAAATAACCAGAATGGCTCAGGAGAAATCCGAATGGACCGATTTAAGTAATGGTTCTTTTGCTTCCTCAACGTGCATTCTGCAATTTCAAGACAGGCCTCAATGTCAGGGTGACAGGAACACCCAGACACAATCAACAAACACAGAACCAGATGATTCTGGAAAGCAAATGACAGCCAAATGGCTGTTGTCTGTTTGATGTTTAATTGGGTGGCAATTACTCAGGAACAGAAAACAATATTTGGTAATACTGCTTACATAGGAAAAACTAGCCCACTTCTCACATAAATTCCTCTGTCTTTGGATCATCCGTTGATTTCAAACGAAACAACTCCATGCCCAGATGACTTCAGTGATATATTGAACCAAACATAAGTGTTAGTAAAGAATAAAAATTTAAAAACCACAATAACAATAATTTAGGCCACTGTGTATGCCTTTTCCTAAGTGGGCCATTTAGATTGTTGGGCAACACTGCAATTTGTTTACTTAGGTCTTAATGAAACCTTAAAGAACTCTCATTTGGATTCTCTGTACAGACCACTTTGTGGATTCCCTAGAAGTGTGAGTGTATCCACCATGTAAATTAGTGTAGAGGAAGAAGAACTATTCCTCTACCCTCTAGGTTCTTCTGGCTTATCTAAGAATTAACTTGACATGAGACAGAATAACAGGAGAAAATCAAAGTAAGAACATGTATACATGGGAGAAACTCAGAAAAATCTGAGTAATTCCAAAAATGGCTGAAGCCACCACCTTAAATACCATCTTCAGTTAAAGACAATGGAGGATGTTGGAAGTAGTTTGGGACTTCAAAGGGAAGGAAGGCAATTTACATGGAGATGGAAAAGCACATATTTGGTAAACAAATGTTTGCTGGACCATCTGTAGACAATGTGACCCAAGAGAGAACTTTGATAAAAACGGGCCTAGAAAGGTTCCTCCCAGTCTACCACACCCAGAGTTATGGATGGTGATATCTCCTTCCTAGGACAGGCCTTCTATCTTAAATTCTTTTAGGCAGTTAGGGGGAAGGTCAAAGTTTCTTTCTGAGTCTTTTGCTCTTAAAAATAATCAAGCCAGGGGCGGCCTGGTGGTGCAAGCGATTAAGTGCACGCGCTCCACTGCAGCAGCCCAGAGTTCCCCGGTTTGGATCCCGGGTGCGCACCAACACACTGCTTGTAGAGCCATGCTGTGGCAGCGTCCCATATAAAGTAGAGGAAGATCGGCATGAATGTTAGCTCAGGGCCAATCTTCCTCAGCAAAAAGAAGAGGAGGATTGGCATCAGATGTTAGCTCAGTGCTGATCTTCCTCACAAACAAAAAAAAAATCAAGCCAAAAAGACACATTTTGGGGTGGTAAATTCTGATTCCCCACATTAGTGATTATGATATATCACACATCATAATGGACTGAATCGCTGTTGGCAAAATCAAATGCCACCAGAAACCAGGCAGGAAATAGAACTGAATCCAAGCAGTGTAAGACCATTCATATGGCAGGGTTGGGACTATAGTAAAGGAGAGAACATGCACCCCATCTAAAAAGCACAGCTTTACCCAAATCCTTCCCAAGTTTTCTATATCAGGAATGCTGACCCACTACCTCTCCTCTTCTGTCATTTTTATTTTTTCAGCTATTTTTCTTGACTCACATCCCTATCCTCTCCAGAATCATATACCTGCTCACATTTAGAAACGTTTTCTTTCACATCCAGCTGTGTCTGACTAATATGTGAAAACCTCTTGCCTAGGAAATGGTTTATCCCTGACTCAATTTCATTTTTGATTACACTTCAAGGCTGCCTTTCAATTTGATAAATGCCTTTCCAATACAGATATGTCCAAGTGGCTTCTCTATCTACTAAAGTGATTGACACCTGGGCTAGGTAATCTCTCTTTGCCTTTCTAGATCCCTTTTCTCTCCCCTTCTCTACCCAACTTTGTGTCCCAGTAAGCTGACCTGAATGGTCAGCATAAGCCAGGCTCCTTTGCCCTCTGCCTTTGGTTGGGTTTGGTCAACAGAAGTGACAAGTAAGAATCCTCAATGGGGAGGAGAGAACACAGGTTGGTGGTGGTCATTCCCTTGTCAAGGGCCTCAAGTGATGTAGGATGGTCCTCTTTATAGCTAGAGATTTTTGCTGGGTCCCTACGACTGCTCTTCTCCTTTGTCCCTTCAAGTCTAATGGTTCTCAGGGTTCCCCTGCTCTTTCAAGCTTCTGGGTGCTTCATCATCCCTGTGGTTTCCCTTAACCACATTTGTATACTTTGAAATAGTCAATTCATTAAGCTCCATTCACTTATCTCTATTTGAGCTTGCCATGACTTTCTGCCAGAACTCTAATGACACATTAGGAAAACACTTTAGTGCATGGTAGATATATAGTATAAAAAAAGGATCTATATCTAGTTTTGAGTTCTAATTTCATCTGTTTCTTGCTGTGCAAGATTTATCTTGTCTGTTAGAAAGTGAGGATAAAGATCCCCTCCTCAAGGTATTATGAGAAGTAAAGAGATAAAATGGTGGTTGTCGTGGGGTGTACTTTGTTTATTCTATAAAACTCTACGTGCAGGTTAATTTTCTTCAATCAGAATCTTAGTGTTTCACAATTCCCTAGATATTATTTATTCCAGAAAAATGAGGCTCAGAGAGCTTAAACAATTTTTCCACTATGGCCAAAAAAAAAAAAATCCAATCCTTTAATTCTATAATATGCTCTATACAAATGTTTGTTATATAAAATAGTATTCTATAGTATGCTCTATACAAATGTTTGTTATATAAAATAATGAAATCCCTAACTAATGTTTGCACACATACATTGATTCTGTGCCTAATTGGGTTTATGTGAATAGAAAAAATGGAAAAATGTACAAATAGCATCACCATTTCCTTAATACTAGGTAAATTTAGGAATCTGTATATGTGTATGTGTTTTCATATGGACCCACTTTTTATAATTGTTTAAATAGATCATGTGGTGTTCATAATAAAAAAAAAAAATCTCTGCGGTAAGTACAATCGGTGTGTAGGGCTATGACTGATAGATGATTTCAAATTTCTGTGAATTGATATATAAAACAGCAGCTCCTTGCCCTTAGGCAAAACACAGGGATGCTGCTTCATTTCAAGGGTGGCTATTGTGAGAATTGAGAGTACATTAGAAATGTTTTTATCCCAACTGTTATCTCAAGCATTATTGCAACTATTAGGACAAGTGGGAAATGCTTAGAACTCTTCAAATTCTATTTAGTCTTCACGCCAAGAATGGTGCAGTTCTGGCGTTGAGGTGATCCCTTGAGCATCCCTCTTACGGTGCTGACTGAGCACATTGGCCCTATGCAAAGCACGGTCATATGGAAGAGATACATGAAGAAATTACACCTCATCTTCTATATTTAGATCTGGAAGTGAGACATGTTACTTCCTCTGTTAGTTTATTGGCCAAACCAGCCAATAAACTAACATGGCTTCATGGAAGAGCAAGTGAGCTATGAAATGTGTGGAAACTCATGGAAATTTGGGGAACAATTGAATAGTAAATATCACTGCCATATCCCATACCCAGTGTCATTTTAAAGTCTCTCCATAAATGGCATTAAGTATCATAAGACAGGCATATGGAGGGTGTATCACCAAAGTTTATATTAAAACCAAAAGTTATGCACAACGTCTGTGAATTGGAAGGTAGATCTGAGAAATGATTTTGGGGCCACTATGGCCCTTTCTTGGTGCAGAGTTTTCCAGCCTTTACTACTTGGGATACCCATTATGTATCACAATTTCTCTAAAGAGTACTTCTTTGAACATGGCAGTTTTTTTTTTTTTTAAAGATTTTATTTATTTATATTTTTTCCCACCAAAGCCCCAGTAGATAGTTGTATGTCATAGCTGCACATCCTTCTAGTTGCTGTATGTGGGACGCGGCCTCAGCATGGCTGGAGAAGCAGTGCCTCGGTGCACGCCGGGGATCCGAACCCGGGCCGCCAGCAGCGGAGCGCGCGCACTTAACCGCTAAGCCACGGGGCCGGCCCATAAACATGGCAGTTTTTATAAGCAAGATTTCTTGACAACTGCATTTGTTCTCATTATAGGATAATGCACAGAATATAAGAATTTGTTAACAGGAAAGGACCTTGAGAAATCTTCTTGTTCATTCTCTTAAATCAAGATAGAGCACATTTAAGTGATATTAGACAGAAAATAATATTTCAATCAAGATTTTCAGAGAGGAGATTACACACTTTCCCATAGTAATTCACCTTGAAATTGAACAAGTTGAAGATCAGCCTATTTCTCAGAGCAGCTTACAATGTTTTCCTTTGGTTTTGATCTCAGACTAAATGAACCACAGTTGATCTGTATCCTTGCCTAGGATATTTTCTCATCTTTGTTTTATTTCGTTTAGTCTTATGTATTATGTTACTCGGCTACCCTCAGTTTTTTCTTCTCCATGATGCATAGTCCTTGTTCTTTGAGTCTTTCCTTCTAGATTTAAATCCTCAGGCCTTAATCATCTCTGCAGCCCTTTCTTGTAACCTCTCCAACTCTCCCATTTTTTTGTTTCATGGTAGGACCTAGATTTTGCACAATGCAGCAAGAATGAGTAAGGCATTATTATTTTCCAGGACTCGTACATTAATGTAACCACACCTATAGCATCCTTTACAATGTTAACAGAGTGCGATACGTAAAGACCTGCAGCATTCACTTAGAAAGTTAATTCTCCATAACTAGATTCCACATTGAGTTTATTGCCATTGACTTTTTTGTTTGTTTTTGTTTTCCAGTCCATTTGGGACCTGTCAGCTGTAAGACCTTGAGAAAGTATGTGGAATATTTCTGGCTGAGACTAGAAAGAGAAATTGCATGGGAAAGTAAATCCTCACACGAATGTCAACTGGATTTTGGATGGTGAAGAAATTCAGATCGTTTGGATAAGCTCTAGATGAACAGATAACGTTTTGAAGGATCATTTGATCTAACTCTGAACTCTGAAGCATGCATGGTTCATCTAACATTGGTATCTATGAGGCTAATGTATCTATCGATCCTAATTACATAAAATATCTTGTTGCACCACATTCAAACAGTTGCAGTTTTGAATGTGGACTTCAAAGTTCCTTCAAGTCATATAGTATGGTAGGAACAAAATACACCCTGGGAAGCTGTTTGGTGGATTGTATCCTATTTCCAAGCCATCTTTTCAACTGTTGTATTGCCTACATCAGAATTTGCTATTTCCCTTTCTCCCTGGTCCTTAGCTGAACGCTGAGCTCATTCTATGGGAATATCTAAACCATTAATTGTCTTTAAAGCCACTGCAGCTGAAGGAGAATAGAAAACGGGCACAGCCTGATTCTCGAGGCATTTAGAGTATCTTCCTGAAGTTTTTGAGATGTACAGATCAGTGTACTTTAAATATCTGTGACTAGGCAGAAATCCTACCAGTTTGGGATCTAAAAGTGTTGGAAATGCTTGAGTGGATGTCTGAGAAAAAGAAGACCCAAGACCCTGGGCTTATATATCTAGTCTGATTTACGTGATGCTAAACAAGACATTACTTTCTCTTTCTCTGTTTCATGATTAATAAATATGTTACAAGGATACCTGTCTTACTTACGTCACATCACATTATGAGGCACACATGATGTCAAGAGTTTGTCATTAGTTTTCTTGCAATGAATCTTTCGGGCAGTGTGGAGGAGCCTATAAAATGTTACTCAGAATAGGATTTTAAATATATTATATATACGTAAATATATATTTATGAATATATATAATTTTAAAAAGCAAGTTTTTGAAAGACAGTTATCTAAATGTAAAAAGATAGATTTGTGATAAAGTAATATATATTTCTGTATTATCACGTTGTATAATAAGGATCTAGTGGTGCATTGAATTACCACCATAATTTTAAAGCAGTGATGAGTGTAAATGATATTAAGAGACATCTGTAACAACTGTAATGTAATAAAAAAATCTGTGGTTTCTATTGATGACTAAGTAACAGTTTCTGCCATGACTATTATGGTTTATTACTTACATTCATAGTTGAAGGAAATGTTACATTTCAATTAGAGTTTAGGAAAAATAAAGATTTTTTTTTTCATCCGTGTCTCCAGACCTCTTTCCATGGACTTCCAGTAAGAAATAGTAGTCATTTGACTACTAGAGATCTTAGAGGCCATGAGTTTGGTTTCTTTCATCTTTCAGATGGCAAAATAAAGACCCATAGTAAGTGTGCAGGGTCACACAACTAAGTAGAGACAATTGTCCTCACTCAGTCCATTTCTCCTGCATCTCACCACTACATTGACACAGACAACTTTCTTCACTTCCACATCTACTGGGATTCTGTCTCTATTCGCTAAATGGGCTCCTAGTCTCTTCTCACTGCCCTTGGACCTCTGTAGACTTCTCTTTACACTTTTTTTTTTTTTACCTTGTAGTAATTCCAATGTAAAACTCTTTCAATGGAATATGAACCTTATTGGCACATTAAAATTTTCACTGAATGGTTTAGAACAGTGGTTCTCAAACTTTACCATGCATCAGAATTACCTATAAAGCTTATTAAAACACGGGATTCTGGGCCTCACCCTCATGCGTATTGATTTCCTACTGCTTCTATAAGAAATGACCACAAATTTAGTGGCTTACAGCAACATAAATGCATTATTTTACCATTATGGAGGTGAGACGTCCAAAATGGGTCAGCAGGGCTGTATTCTTTCTGGAGGCTCCAGGTGAGAATCTGTTTTCTTGACTTTTCCATCTTCTAGAGGAAACCTGTATCTCTTGCATCATTCTGACCCCAACTTCTGTCATCATATCTCCTCTCACTATAATCCTCCTGCCTCCCTCTTATTAGGACCCTTGTGATTACATTAGGACAACCCAGATAACCCAGGATAATCTCCCCATCTCAAGATCTTTAATTTAATCACATCTGCAAAGTCCCTTTTGTCATGTAAATTAACATATTCACTGGTTCATAGGATTAGGATGTGGGTATTTTTGTGAGGCCATTAGCCTATCTACCAGAGGGTGGGATCTAACAAGCTCCCAAGCGTGCTGATGCTGCCAGTCTGGGGACCACACATTGAGAAATTGCAGTTGAGCATTCTCAATTCTTGGTTGAGAAAAATAAGTATTAAGATAGGCACAGAGAGGTATGCGTTCTAAATCAGACACACTGCTAACTGATGGAGTGACCTCAAAGATATCAGGTAATCTCTCTGACTTTTAGTTTCCACATCCATAAAGAGAGAAGTCAACTAATTGTCTTACCTGCCTCACTGGTTTGTAATTAAATTGTGCTAACGAAAAGCAAAAATCTATAACCAGTAATAAAAAGGAAGAGTACACCTTCACACTAGATGGAGGGTGATGAAGACATTTGGCAGAGGACAGAATTGATCTAGCCTAGATGGAAGGCAGATACTTGCTTCCTCTGCTGTCATTGCCAACTATTAGTGAAGAAAAGAGGACATAGTCAAGGCACAAAGCTTGACTGACGACCTCAGGCATAGTAAAAATCAACCTTTGACAGAACAGTGAAGTTACAAAGAAATTGTGCATGGCTATCTTCCTTCTAGGTCTAAGGAAATTTTAGTCAGAGGCATTTGGCAGAGGCACCAGACATCATTAGGCCTTTTCTAGTTACTTCTAGGTCTAGAGCCACATAGACTATATATCAGGGCAGCAAAGATACCTGTATCTGTACGTGGCTACTTGAGGATATTATCAGATACCAGTACAATCAAGGCTTATCTAAAAGTATATAGTTATCCACATATGTCCATTGTATTGCCTTTCCTGTCATTTCTCCTACCATATTTTTCTTTTCTTTTAAACCAAAATCCCCAAATCTTTCTAGTTTTAGAAAGTACACTGCAAGAATTAATTATAACATGCTATTCATTCTCGTGGAGTATAAAAATTCTGAATGGTTGCAGAGTACTTTATTTATTTTACCCCCCAGAAAAATCTTTCAATAACATTTAAATAATTGCTTGTTTATTCTTTGGAGAGAATGGGAAGCTATAAACTATGTCCTATGTGCTAAATCATTTTAGATTGAAAATGATGCAATCTTGTGCTCACTACACATGGTAAAATAACAGCTAATATTTCTTCTTTAAAATTATACAAGCTATCTTTCATCTAAGAGGTCTAATAGTTTTGATCAACCATAGGTCATGATGATCTTCCTTCGACAACATTGTGAAAGATATAGAGAGATGAAACTTTATTATACCAATTTTCTAGAAAAGAAAGTGAAGCTGTAAAAGATAAATGGGATGGTTAGTAGTAGGGCTGGAAATAGAGTCTGGTTTCATGTTTTACCATGCAATATAGCTGGATCTCTGATTGGCTGGTTTTGATTTCTGCTATTCTTTCCTACTTAAGACAATTATTTTCTAATGATATGCAATAAAAGCACCTGATGGTTGAGAATTAAAAAAAAAAAAGATAGTCATTAAGCTCTGAATTCTAGTCTTTTCTCTAAATAATGATAATGTTGAAGATCGTATTTAAGTTGAGCACATTTTAAAATCTATGAAGGATCACATCTGCTTGATCACTCTTAGATCTCAAGAACCTAGATTTTTTTGGCATACATGTGGTACACAAAAATTATTTGTTTAGATAAATTGAACCAAAGTGAATGGTTCTTTCCAAGTCTAAGTTCTTTTGTCCCTGATAATTTTAAAACAGTCAAGTTCTTTGATAGATGGTACATGCAGAATAAATCTCTGAGACAACAGAAAGGAGAATAACCCCAAAGATGGAAGAATGCTTCCCTTTGACATACAGTTGTGTAACCAAAGTGTTAGAGAAATTTGTGAATCTGAGTCCCATGATATAATCTGAGATTTACTGACTTGTCCAAAGAACAAAACCAGAGTATTTCTAGTAAATAACCTAGAATAAGGGCAGGAAAAATCTCCAGCAAGGATTAAGTATGTCGCTGGAAGACTGACAATGTCTCAGGAGGTTTACAGCAACCACACTCAAGGGGGAACCAATGGGCTTTCACCTGGTGGTCTCTGAGGGAATTCTCTTTTGTTTTTCTTTACATAGTTTGATTAGGTGAGGACAGAGCATCTGGCTCAGAGAAAGAGGTAAATTGAAAGACTTTTTTTTTTTTTTTTAAAGATTTTATTTATTTATTTTTTCCCCCAAAGCCCCAGTAGATAGTCGTATGTCATAGCTGCACATCCTTCTAGTTGCTGTATGTGGGACCCAGCCTCAGGATGGACGGAGAAGTGGTGCCTCGGTGCGCGCCCGGGATCCGAACCCGGGCCGCCAGCATCAGAGCGCGTGCACTTAACCACCAAGCCACGGGGCCGGCCCTAAATTGAAAGACTTTTGAATGGACTGTCTGGTTTGTTCATAGCTCATGTTCCCCAAAATCCATTTCAAATGTAGATAGAATAAGTTCCCTTGGAAATGCCTCCTTCAGGTTTTGGTTGGTTCTATCATTTCCTCTCCCAATAGGAATGACTAAAATATGTACATGGTTTAATTGGTATAAATACAATAGTGTTGATAAAATTATTTTCTCTGAACTAGTTCTTTAGAAAATATCACACAGAAATCTAAAGGAATAATATATCTGTAACTCAGCTCATGAAATACGAATAGTCTAAGCATTATTCCTGTTCATTTTAGAATCAGAAATGTCAGTAGCTGTTGAAACTGTAATAGAGATGATTATTTTTTTAATTTGGGAGACCTATTAGTTTTCATTATTGCCTGCTGTAGTTTACCTGTGGCTGTGTATCATGTATAAACATTACCCCTGACACAATGGCAGCATGATATGCAATTTCAAGGTTTTATTTTGATTTTTTTTCTCCCTTAGATAAGGAGCTTGGTGCACAAATCCACTGACATTTTCTCATCTATTTTTCTTGTAACCACATTCTCTGGCCTGATTTCTGGCTTGTACGGTGAGCCTTTTAGATAATGTATGCGGAACGCCTCACCTATGAAGAGGTGTGCTGTGTGCCCATTTTGTCAAATATACAGCTCAAATCTGTTATTTGGTTCCCTTTATATTGTCTCCTAACTAATTCTGAAATGTTATTTCCACAAGAATTGACAAGCATTTATAAAACGCCTGATCCCAAATATTCTCTTGGTAAAGTGAAATGTATATCAGATGGATTTTTTTTGAAAGATCTTTTTTTTTCCTTTATAAGCCTAATAATAATGAGACAAAATCAGAGGAAGGCTGACAACCAAGTCAACTTGAAAAAGGAAAAGGTAAATAAAAAAGCAAATATATGCTGGCTCAAAAGCTCACTTACACGAAAAGAAGGTTACCTGTGCAGTCCTGGAAATAAAAAAGATGTCCTGTGGCCTTGGTTTGGTCCTGAGCAGGCGTGGGAGCAGATTCTCAAACCCCATTGTTCTTCATGTCTGCATGGGGCCACTATTTGATGGGTCCTCGTTCCCACAAAAGATTGTCCCAGTATGCACATTTTACAAATATACTCATTAAATTTATAAGACTTTCTAACTTAGACTAGCTGCCCTATGAACTTTTTCTTAATTACACACAAATCAAAAAGTCTTTTTAGAATTTTGATATGTGGTCATCAAGCCAAAGAGAAAATAATTTACTTGTTATACCTACTTCCCCACATAGATGACCTGTTATTTCCAATATATTATAATGCAAATATCGGAGGAGAGTGCTTCATATATCTTCATGCTTAGCATCACTGCCATAATGAATTTTGGTGAAGGGAACAAGACACATAAGTACGGCATGTTACAATATAACCTAATTTTAGATATCCTCAAAATAATTTTCTTCAATGATTTGCCCTTAAGGTGTCTCGTCTATCTGCTATTATTACACAACACCTCATGTCCTTGTTCTCAGCTTCCCGTTAGGAATTCACACATCTAGTCCCGCAACAGCTGTGTATTATCTGCTGGGACAAGGTGTAGTAATCTGTCCTTGGGACGTGAAGAGAACATTTGTGTAACAGCTGATACTAAGCCCAAGGTGTTGTATTTTCTTTCAGAGGATATAGTCCAGAGATCATAAAATTATTAGTAGGAGCTGGAAATTTGCTTTGGAAGATATATTCCTGGCAATTCTAGAGAAACAACAAGATTGTCGGTGGAAAACCTTCAGGCATGAATAAGCTTATAAGGGTTCTTATTTATGGATTTTTATAAGCTGGATGTGTATGACAGTATGTTCTTAGTTAAAGGGACACAGTCAGAAGTATAAGTCCCCATACCAATGAAGTGGCAGATAAGCTCACTCTCTTATTTGTATTGCTAAAATTCTGTGTCCATATCTGTCCTGGAATGGGGAGTGACTTTTGCTTGCATTAGATTCAATGTTTTTTCTTCTCTCATTGTGAGTCTGAAACTTCCAGCTGACCTATTCTGCCTGTACGCTCTGCTGAATCTGGTCTGTTATACTTTACAATAATTGTGATCACTTGCTCACACTTTTTACACGCCATGAACTCTTTTAAGTGTCTAGTAAATACCAACTTCTACAATCCTCATAACATTCAAATGAAGTAAGCAATATTATTTGCATCCCTATTTGAGGCATTTGAGGCCCAAGTCAACATATTAGTAACCACTTTTTTTCCAAGTGTCAAAATGCATTTTTGTGGATTTAAAACATAAAATCTTTAATTTTTTAATCTTTAACTTGACCAGTCTTTGTAATACTGGATCATGACAAATTTCTTTGATGACGTGGGAAACACAAACATTTATATCCAAGGCAAAGAAAAGTGAGTCACCCACGCAAATCCACATATAGGATGGGGGTCAGGAGAGAGAACTGAGGTAGGAGCCCTTGGAGGAGAGAAGTTCAGCAACAGGGGGTGGGAGGAGTGGCGGTAGCAAATAATGCAAATGCAGTGGAGAGACCAGTTCAGTTACAAGAGCCGTCTCAGGAGAATGGTAGGAGTGGAAATCCCTGCCAAAGACACTAAACAATAATACTTGCCTTTCTTACTGCAATCAACAAGCCCTTGAAAACAAGAACTGAGTCACTATTTCAGTGTCTCACTTCCTCTCCTCAGTACCTCACAATATAACTCCAAAAACTTTGTATTTATTGACCAAATGAAAAATATATATGTACACATGAGTGCTTTGCAAATTATATATACCATTCTAAAGGCTTACTGAAATCACAGTAACTAGATTGGAGGCAACTTCTTTTGAGTTTTAGATTTATAATAAACTGAAGGCAAAGACTAGTAGAGGACTAGTGATAATGACACCATTTTGATTTCATAGTGGAGTCCCTCCAAACAAACAGAATTTCCATTCATGGTGAATCCTTTGCTTTATATGAAACTTACGGATACAAAGATAAGGGGGATCCAAATAAAAGGTGCTGATTTCTTTGTAGCCTGTCGGGGAAAAAGCAGGTAGGACTGCATGTTTCCTAGTAGTTTGGGCTGCTATAACAAAATACCTAAACTGAGTGCCTTATAAACAACAGAAATGTATTTCTCACAGTTCTGGAGGCTGGAAGTCCAAGATGAGGGTGCCAGAACGGTCAGGTTCTGGTGAGAACCCTCTGCCAGGTTGCAGACTGCCAACTTCTCATCATATCCTCACATTTTGGAAAGAGGACAAGAGAGCTCTCTGGGGTCCCTTTTATAAAGGCACTAATTCCATGCATGGGGGCTCCACTCTCATGACCTGTCTCCCACAGGCCCCACCTCTAATACCAACACACTGGGGGTTAGGATTTCAACATATGAATTTTGGGGGGACACAAACATAACATAATATTGTAGAAGGTTTTCACAGGCCTTGGTCATGCTTCTTTTCTTAAATTACCCTCTTCTGCTTGACTTTCCACATTTTTATTAAGAGCACTTGAAAACTATTTGACTTTCTGGACTTGTAGAATCAATCTTTGCAGTCTTCAATGATAGATGTGGACAGGTTCCTGAGTAGAAGAATGAGAGCCCTTTCAAAAATATTTCATGAATTCTACAAATATTCATCCTTTGAACTATGTTTTTGACATCCTTTGACATGTTTTTCCATATTACTAAGCACCAGGTCTACGTTCTTAAGATATCTATTGATTGCTGATAATTAGCATCAAAAAAGCTACATCTTGGGCCAGCCCCAGTGGCCTGGTGGGTTACTTGAGCATGCTCTGCTTGGGCAGCCTGGGTTCAGCCCGGGCATGGACCTACACCACTCATCTGTCAGCAGCCATGCTGTGGCAGTGACTCACATACAAAAAGAGGAAGGTTGCTTGGCAGCAGATGTTAACTCAGGGCGAATCTTCCTCAGAAAAAAAAAAAAAAGCTACATCTTGGGTAAAAATGGCTGAGTTTTACAGAACACAATCATGTCCCATAACTCACAGCCTGGAAGAAATTATATTCTAATCAAAAATTATGAGGGGCTGGCCCGGTGGCGCAAGCAGTTGGGTGCGCGCGCTCCGCTGCGGCGCCCTGGGGTTCGCTGGTTCGGATCCCGGGCGCGCACCGACGCACTGCTTTGGCGAGCCATGCTGTGGCAGCAACCCATATAAAGTGAAGGAGGATGGGCACGGATGTTAGCCCAGGGCCATCTTCCTCGGCAAAAAAAAAAAAAGAGGAGGATTGGCGGATGTTAGCACAGGGCTGATCTCCTCACAAAAAAAAATTGAAAAGAAAAAAACAAAATTATGAGGAAATGATTATTTACATTTTCTCTGGTGACTCTTCTCTTAAGAACTTTCTATTTCTTTGTTTTATTAGTGAGGACCAAAGAAAGAACCAGAATATTTTTCAACCCCAACAAGTAATTGAAGGCATTGAATATGGGGTATAAGGGCCTTATCAATGAAATTAGCGTTTTTTCCTTGTCTCACACATCAACATGGTTTGCTCTCCATTTATTCAAATTTTCTTTTATAATATTAAATAAAAATTTCACATTTTTATTTTTGTGAATTCTATTTTTAGACTTATTCCAGATACTCTGAGGTTTTGTTGTTATTGTGCACAGGATGTTTTTGCCATTATAATTTCCAGTTGGTTATTGCTGGCGTAGACCTTTGCAGTCCAGGGCCCAGCAGCATTGGCATCACTAAGGAGATTGTTAGAAAGTGTCAGTCTTAGGCATCACCTCAGATCTGGTGAATCAGAATTTCTCTTTCAACAAGATCCTCAGATGGGTCACATGGACATAAAAGTTGAGAAACAAGGGGCTGGCCCAGTGGAGTAGCAGTTAAGTTTGCGCGTTCCACTTGGGCGGCCCGGGGTTCGCCAGTTCGGATCCTGGGCGCGGACATACTCACTGCTCATCAAGCCATGCTGTGGCCACAACCCACATAGAAGAACTAGAAGGACCTACAACTAGGATATACAACTATGTACTGGGGCTTTGGGGAGAAAAAAGAAAAAGAGGAAGATTGGCAACAGATGTTAGCTCAGGGCCAATCTTCCTCAAAAAAAAAAAATTAAGAAAGAACTTGAGAAACATTAGTACAGAGAAACTTGACTTAGAGAACAGTTCTTTTAATTTTTTCTTGGAGAAAAATACCTTCCATAGCAGAATGGCACAGTGGTCCAATAGTTCCCTACCACTTTCTCTTCTGCTCTACTCCCTGCTATCTTAGATCTATTCTTGAATGTCCTTCAAAAGCTTTTTCTGAGAAACTCACGTTTTAAATCTCTATGGGATTGCAGAGTTTTTAGTTCTATGAGATTGTGCTCCTAACCTGATTTTAACTGTACTGTATGTTACAAAATTTTCTCAACTTCTTAAATATTTCACAATCTCTGTTTCCCAGATCTTTACTTTAATTTATGCTTTTTTTCCCCTATAATATTAATGGGACCTGTGAAAGAAAGACTATTATGCATGGGAGCTCCGCAGCATCTGGAATCAGAAATCTTCTAAACACATTTTTTTAAAAAATCAAGTAAAAAAGTCGATGAAATCAAATGTTATTTTTTGTTAGCAAAGCAAAATATTTAGAATTATATGTTATCCTATCAACTCACATTATTACATAAATTCATAAAATGTCAGTTGTGTTGAATTTATATGGAAACTCTCCTTAAAAATCGAAAACATATTCAGGCAAAAGAAGTTTCACCTTAAAAAGCTTTTAGATTTTTAACTGTATATTTCAAATTACCTCAGTAAACTAAAGTTTGATTTTTTTTTTTTTTTTTTTTTGGTACATTCAGGTAAGGTAGCCATGTGACATTGTTGGACATTCCATCTAATGGAATGGGGACAATGATGCTCATTTTCTTCATGATTTGATTGATGTGGTCTAGATAGAATTCATACTCTTTGGTCCAGACATTTCTGCAATTTACTAATCAATCACTTATTTTTGTAAATTCTTATTCTGAGCAGAACTTATGAACCAGTGCTGTCCAACACCATTTTCCAATTCTTGTCTGGGGAAAAAAGAAAGCCTCAGACCTCTTATAGGTTTTGACTGTGATATTGGAAATGATTGTGGGATACGTTATTAATATTAAAACAACTAATTTTGTAAATTAGAGTAGTTATCCTAATAATAATGTCACTAAATCCCTAGCTATAGGATATGCTGTCTTTGCCTCTTTAAGAGGGTTGCAGTTGAAATTGCCTGGAAATTGCTTAAAAACATTAGGTATGACTGAGGGTGCATATTACACTTGTAAATAGCAGCAGCAGAGAATGGCTACAAACTGCTATTCTGGAACAGTGCTTCTACTTCTAGTTCCCAGGTGATTACCAATACTACAGGTCTGCAGACCACACTTTGAGTAGTAAGACTGCAGATCAGTGGTTCTGAAAGTGGGGTCCTCAGAAGCAATATGCATTTTAATAATCTCTGGGGTGATTCTGATGCACCCAAGTTTGAAAACCTCTGCTCTAGATGGGAGAAGCATTTATGTCCTCAGTACCCCAAACCAAATGTTCACCCTTTACTAAATGTGAAAGAAGGCAAAGATCTCAGGTCTAATGTATATATGCTTCTGAAATTGCTGTTTTGCAGGGCAAGGAAGAAATCAGTTTTTCTCACTGCAGAGCCTCTTCTTGAATTGACTTTAATCCCATCATAGAGGAGGGTGTTATTCACCTCACCTCATGGCATGTATATATGTTTATATATATAAAGACTAGGCCTGCCTTATTGTAGCATGACATGTCCCGCTATGAAGATAGAACTATTACTTCTTGGTTAAATTGCTTTGGAGGACACAGTTAAGATTCCACAAAATACACAGTGGCTATTAGAAGGTGTATCTTAATGGAACAAGAGAAAAAGGATAACATATTTATAAATATTACATGTATAATATTATAAATACTATATATAACATAATATAAATATATTATAAAATACATATAAAGGGCCTGGTGCATTAGTTATGCTTTTTTATGAACAACCCACTGAAGGGGTCTTTTTCCTCAAAAGCTTTGGTGGAAAATTGCAATACTGGCAAAAAGTTTCTGAAAAAATATTTTTGAGGCAGTTTACTTAGACTATAGTCCAAAAACAACAGAGAGAGAGGTTCTTGCAGAGCCCAAATGCAGGTAGCTACCTCAATTAACCCATTGCCTCATCCCCAAGGCTGCTGAAAGAGGAGAGGGCTACTCAGGAAAGGGACCCAGCTCACTCCCGCACATTCATTTTAATAAAGTTCACAGAAAGGTCAGGAGCCTTAGAATCATTCACAGAGTTGGGGAAGAGACAGAGATGCAAATGAGCCCAAAGCCTGTACCCAGGAACCCCAGGTTCAAAGTCGTCAGAACTTTGGGGTTTTGAGGAGTATTTTTCATATGGGGAACAGCCGTGGATTGACCCAGGGTCACCAGAGGCAGTAGGCAACCTCTTATGGAAAATTTGTCCAGTTTCCATGAGATACACAGTCTTATCGGATAATGGTACAGACTTGGGCAGAAATGGATCCATTTCTAGTTTTATAACTGCTTTGATCATAAAATAGTCTTCCTTCTACCATTAGCAGCAGTCAAAGCAATTTTAAACCTGACCTCTTTATGTTAACCACACTTTTCCAGCTAGCCTAAGGTAAAGTGGATAGGCTACAGGTCCACAGAAATCATGCAGGTTTTCCATTTTTGAGCCACAGAAGTGAGTCAATTTCCCCTTTATTTCTACTCAAAATAGGCTTTTCTCTTCTTCTATTATTATCCATCCTCCAACATGCAGGGCGTATCGTGTGGAATTTTAACTGTGTCCTCCAAAGCAATTTAACCCACAGACGTAAGGATCCTATTTTCAGAGCGGGACATGTCATGCTGCCATAAGGCAGTCCCAATCTTCTGAGATAAAAGAAGTAAATCAACCAAATGGCAAAAATCTGATTCAGGGAAGAGAATACAACTGACTGTATTTTCCAAAGATCACAGAAAAATATTTCCCATTTCACACATTCTTACAGTGAGACTTCAACACTCTTCCACTGAGAGGTGGAATTCTATGTTCCTTCTTCTTGAATGTGGGTGTCTTGTGACTTTGACCAAAATGAAGCCATATGACTTCCAATGCTAGTTTAAAGGGGGTGATACAGCTCCTGCCTTGTTCTTTTGGGGCATCTATTCTTGGAACACAACCACCATGTGAGAAAACCCAAGTAGCCACATGAAGAGCACCTGTGTAGGTGCTCAGGTTGATAACCCCACCCGAAAACTCACCACATTAGCCACCAGGCAGGCGAATAAGTAAACCTTTAGATGATCAAGCCTCCAGCCATCAAGTCACCACCAGCCTTTAAAGATCCCAATTGAGGTCCCAGATATCACAGAGCAGAAACACAATACCCTGTGTGCTCTTTCCAAATTTCTGACTCACAGAATCCATGAGTATAAAGATATGGTTATTGTTTTCTTGGGTGGTCTGTTATGCAGCAACACTAGCCAGAAGAGTCCTTTTCTGTAAAACACACACGTATACACACAAAATGTGTTTACAGGGAGATGGCTGACATTTACCATGTAGAAGGTTTTCATTCTTACAATATTCCTTACACTTCCACAAAAGAAAGCTATTTCAAAGCTTATACATTGCCCCATTCCTTTGACTCATTGTCAGTTGTATGGTCTGATCAGCTAATATGGTGATTGCAGTCAGTGACCCCAAAAGCCTGTGTGAGGATTGCAAATCTTAGGGCTTATCTCACCTCCAAAATGGTTTCACTTTCAGTCATATTGATGATAACCTACCCAGTGTAGAAGGTGCAAATACATTTACAAATCAAGGCATCCCAGTTTCTTTGCAGGACAAGGCTCTCTCTTTGAATGCAGGTTGTGTTGCACAGCCAGGGCCTTGGTTAAGGGGTGGCTAAGCTCTGACATAGTACAGCTTCCTCATGGCCTATTTTTCCTCCCAGTCTTTATCCAGACTGAAGATTGCCAAATAGGCCATCAGGATTTGTTCAGTGCCTGACGTCCACATGTTACATCCAGACCCAAGTTGTCATGTGATTGGAAGGAGATGTTATAAAACATAGATTTTGTGTTTACATTTAGCTCCATATGGACCAGCATGGAGATTTCTCTGGCATAACTTCTTTCACATCTGTGGAGCAGCAGTGAGCTGATTGTCTCTTCCCTGGAGATCAAGACTGGTGAGGATGTTTGGATAAAAATCAAAGGACTATTTTGGATATCTTAGACTTGAAAAATATTTAGGGGCATCCTCTCTATGCTAACACAATCATGGAAGAGGAAGATGCAGTAGGATACAGAGAAGTCTAGAAACGTATTTGTGGGAAAAAATGGCAATGATTTTTAGAAGTAATCACTGCTAAATACCCTCCACCCAAAGGATATTTGGATGGTTCTGGTTAATATCAGAGAGGGTGGTTCTCATAAAAGCCCCAGGAGAGACCATAAGGAAAAACATCAGTGAGGAAAAGAAGAAAATTGGAGCATTTATAAATAAGAAATAGAATCATAGGATCTAAAACATGGAAGGAGTCTTTGAGTGTAATGGGAGTGGATTTGCCATCCCTGGACCCGTCTGAGTATCATGCTAAGACTTTCTTTTCCACATGAGTATCAACAACTCTTTTCATCAGGAGCCCCATCTGCTGCTTTCAGGTATTTACAAATGACTGGGCCTTAAAAACAGTGGGCTCCCGAGAGGCTGTTTGCATGGGTTTCGGCAAAATTTAGAACAGGGCCAAGTGCTTTTGCTAAAAGAAGCATAGACTAGCAGTTGGCAACTTTGATGGGCCCTCACTCCCAGGGACCTGGAGAATATCTTCACTGGCTGGATGATGGAAGTTCTTATTTGATTGGCTGTGGGACGATCTGCATGTATTGGCTGCATTTCCATGCGGCTTTCCAGAGCTAGCCATGAGGAAAGGTTCATCTGGAAGCTGATTTATCAAATCCCCTTGTCTCTCGGCTGTTCCCCCATTTCCTTAGGCGCTGGTTCTCCGGTCTGCAGACTAGCAGCATCAGCATCAGCTGGGAACTAGTTAGAAATGCAAATTCTTAAGCCTTACCCCAGATTCACTTCAGAACCTCTAGAGGTGGGTCCAAGCTGTCTGTGTTTTGGCAAGTCATCCAAACAATTCTAGCACATGCTAAAGCGCCACCATCTTAAGATCATGCACGACCTTCAGTCAGCCCAAGTAACCCCGTGGACTGGGTTTGGGGGAAGGACTAGGAGCAGGTTCTCAGCTTCTCCTTCTCTGTATTTTCCATACTCAGTTCCCGCCAGGACCTTCTCTACGGAAGCTTCAGGGCCCAGACTGGAAGTCAAAACAATTTAGTCTTTCTCTTTTTTCCTTTTTTTAAACAATCCTAACCCTCCTTTAGATAGTGTGGTTTCATCTGACTAAGGAAGGGATAGGGCCAGTAAAAAAAAGAAGTATAGACAATTAAAAAAAATTACTTTTTAGATATGATCTCACCATGTGATGAGATATTAGATTATATAGTCCATCTAATTTAACATCTTTTTATTTTTAGCAGATATATCACATATGGGGAAAACATACCTCTATATAAATCAGTAAAATAAATTTTGCTACGTTTTGTACTTAATGAGTGATAATAATCAAGATGATATTAGAGATTCGTTTTTACTTTTATTAGAAGTTATATTCTTGATCTATAAATGTTAAATTATCTGTCCTAATACTTCTATACCTCTAGAATATATAAGAAATGACTCAGAATGTTCACCCTGAATTACTGCAACATCTCAGAGCATCAAAGCTCTTTGACTGTTTTTCAGCATCCAGTATAGTAAGCTCCAGCCATAAAAACACAATAGTCAGAACTTACACTTAAACTTAAGTTGCCACCTCCTGTTAGAGATAGATCAATGTTTCCTCAAAAGTTATATGCAGACACAATGATTTTTGGTTCAAAATTTATATTTTTATCATATAGGAAAGAAAACAGGGTGTGTGTGTGTGTGTGTGTGTGGCTTCAAATTCTTTTTCTCTGTCATTTTTTTTGCTCCCTTCTTTCTTTAAATATGTTTATGTGGCCTCCATCCTATTAAAATAGAATAGAATAAGATAAAACAAAATACTTCTCTCCTGAACCCTGTTCTGAGACTTCTGGTCTATCTCTGTATCTTCATTGAAAAATGTTAATGGAGTTGTTTTAAGTCTGAGGGAAGCCTATTGTGTGTGGAAATAGCTTATTATAATTATTTTGGTCTAAATAATAGTCCATTAACTAAGGTTGCAAATTTAAAAACTACATTATTTTTAAAATGTCATATTCAACTTTCAAAGCTTATTTTTTTCATAAAGCTATTTTTGTGAAAAATTCAATCGTCTGCACTTGTTAATTTACAAGTATTCAATTAACTAAAGTTTATCACATTAAATATCTATAATAATTAGCCTCATTTAATTAAATGTCCTTCAAAATTTTAAACTATAATCAGCCTTCAATTAAAGACATTTAATTTAATTAAGCACTTCTAACACATGTCAGGACAAACTTGCCTACCTAAAGTAAAATGCTCTAAGTTCTGAAGTAACTCTTTGGAATCTATGAGCTCAAATTTGTAAATATGGTAAATTAGGTTCTCTTAAACATTCTGTTATGGTTTACAAACAATTAAATTTTATTACACCTTTAAATTTAAAATTATAATCCTAACATCAATTATTCATTTCATGTTGAAATCATAAAGTTAATCTGCCAAGTGCTCTAATATGCGAGATTCTCTTAAAATTGCAAACCCCTTTATGACACACACATCATCCCTAAACTTAACAAGAAAGTTTAATATAAGAATCTGATTAATTTCATTACCTTGTTATTTAATTTTAAATATTCCAGGTGATTGTAAAGTGATGTACTCAAATAATTAAGAGGCGTAATTTTACCATCTCTGAGGTTATTGAGTAAAATATTAAGACAATGAGACAGTAGCTAATCGATAAGAGATTCCAGACCAGGATACAGGACCCAGGAATTACTCACTTTCAGGATGAATCAACAGGAGCCACAGGTAAACATACTATTCCCTTTCTTCTGGTTAATTTCCTTCTCTTACCATGAATACAACCCCCAAGGTCCATGTGCTTCCACTAGGATTGTGTTTGCCTCCCTCATGACTTGGACATCTTTAATTGAACATCCTAATTCAATGTTTCATCTCCCAGATTGCTGCTAACTACCTCTTTCACTTGATTGCATTCAACTACCCTCTTCATTGCCGATTTGATTCTGCGTTACGTTCCCACTTGTCTTGTCTGGGCCTTGATATAATTCTCTTGTCATTTTTTGAAACAAGATTTCTTAAAGAGAGGCTTATGTGTTGTAACAGTTGCGTTTGGCTACATATAACAACCATCCAGCTAACATAGTGAAATCAGATCACAGTTTAATTTTCTTAGAGAGTCCAGGGCTGGGCAGTTGTCTGATGTCATCAATGCCTCAGGCCCTTTCATCTTTCTGCTCAAATTTAATTGTTACTTTTGTTCTCATTTTACTGCATAATTGCATAATGGGAGCTCAATGGAGACTTTCTAGCTACACACCAGGCAGGAAAAAGAAGAAAGAAATGAGGAGTGTGTGCTACCTCAAACTACTAAAATTTCCCTCACATGTTCAGTGGCCTCATTACCTCTCTTTGACCATAATTGCCTTCACCCTCGTAGCTTTCCCCAAATCTTCCTTTCTATCTTTATACTGTCACTAAAGCTATCTTTCTAAAAATATATATCTTACTATGTAATTCTGTTATTTAAAATCTTTGAGAATTTCCCTTTGCCTACAAGAGAAAGCATTAATTTCTTAGAGATGCAAATAGAGCCTTCTGTAACCACAGTCCCAGCATCCCGCTAGAGTTTTCTAGCTCCCTTAGACACCCCACGCTGGGCTCATTACAATTGCTGAGAAATCACATGTTGACTTGACTTTGCTCTTGCTGCTTTTCCTGCCTGGGAGATCCTACCTCCACTCTGCTTAGCTAGTTTGACAAACAATATAAATATCAATTCTTCTGTGAAGGCTTGCTTTCCTGACTTTATTGCTCAGATAAAATTCATTGCTTTCTTTTCTGTGCACACACAACACTTCATACTTGCATTTATCTTTGTACTTATGGCATTGTCACATTGTACTCTGATTTCTATTTTAAAAGGCTCATTTTATTTTAATATTTTCTGCATATTCCATAGTAAGTAGCTGAGAAATATTAGTTGAATGAAAAGGAAAAGTATACTAGTTTTAATTATTCTGTGGTATATGATAAATAACTTTAAGGAATGCAGTTTTTCCTTCACAAATAGTAGATGAGAAGTGTTTTGAGGAGAAAAATAGAAAATGATAATTAAGGCAGATCACGTCACCTTTTTATATGATGGAAAAGATTTTCTTCAGAGATATCAGTTATGGAGAGGGATATTTTCAACAGATTGAAAAGACATTGTTAGGACTTGGAAAAATAAATTGGCCATAAAGGTAAAGCTTCTCAACTCTTTTTTTTTTTTTCAGGTACAGTAATGTGTAGTTATAGGTTCCAAGGGTAACCAACCGAAAAAAAACAAGCAAACAGAAATAACTACCAAAGCTGGGAGACAGAGATGAGATCATGATCCTTTACAGGAGAGAGACTACAGCTAAAGTGTAGAGTAGATCAACCAAGAAATGGTAGTATGGGGGGTCAGAATTTGCCATTCCCAAATGTGTCTCTTTGGCTTGATTTTTTTAAAAAAAGACTCAGAAAGAAACTTTGACCTTCCCCCTAACCGCCTAAAAGAATTTAAGATAGAAGGCCTGTTCCAGGAAGGAGCTAATACTATAAGATAACTATAATATAATAAACTAGGTGTGGTAGGCAGGGAAGAACCTCGCAAGGCCCATTTGATCCAAGTCCTCTCCATGTCCCATTGTTTCTGCAAGGCATGGCAAACATTTGTTTCCCAAACGTTTGCTTTTCCATCTCCAAAGGAATTTTCTTCCTCACCTTTGATGTCCCAAAGTAGTACCCCCAACATCTTCCTTTGTCTTTAGCTGAAGATGGTATTTAAGGTGGTGGCTTTGGCCATTATGGTGAGTTACTCAGTTTTCCTGGGTTTCTCCCATGTATGCATGTTATTAAATTTGTTTGATTTTTCTCTTGTTATTCTGTCCCATGTCAATTTAATTCTTAGACCAGGCAGAAGAACCTAGAGGGTAGATGAATAGTTCTTCCTCCCCTACACCAGGAAGGTGGCCCTCACCAAACATCAGATCTGCCAGCACCTTGATCTTGGACTTCCCAAGCCTCCAGAACTGTAGGAAATAAATGTTTGTTGTTTAAGCCACCCGGTCTACAGTAATTTGTTATAGTAGCTGGAACTAAGATAGTCAATAACTGGGTTTTACTTGATTATCTCCCAACTATACTCTGAGATGCCAGAGGACAAATATTGTGCATTACTCAATTATTTATTCCTAACTCCCAGAAAAGTGCCTGGTGTATAATAGTTCTGCTGTTTATGTTTGTCTTTGGAAAATAATGCCAAGATTATGTGACCATGTCAAACATTTTAAATTTTCCTTAACCTTTGCATTTCACCTGGAAAAAAATTTATGTTATTCCACATGGGATTTTAGATAGTTTTCCATATCCACTAACTTGTTAGTGCTAAGAAATACCTCATAAACAAGTCAAGACATATCCTGATTGAGAAAGACTAAATATTGAAACTTCATTAGTCATCAGAAAATAAAATTCAAACCACAATGAGATGCCGCTACAAATCCACCACAATAGATAAATTAAAAATAGAATATAAAAAACACCAAGTTTTGGCTAGGATGTAGAGCAATCAGAACTTTCATACACAGCTGCTGGAAGTGCAGATTGGCACTTCTGCATTTGAAAACTGTTTGGCTGTTACTAGTACTGAGCATATGCGTCCCGTATGACAGATGCAGCTATTGCACTCCTAGGGGTGCACACAACAGAAATGTGTACATGTGTTTAATAAAAGACACGTATTAGAATAGCTGCTATTCATAATAGCCAAAAGCTGAACAATACCCCGAAATTCAACAACAATGGCATAGATAACTAAATTACGAAAATTCAATCAATGAAATATTACACTACAATGGGAATGAATGATCTACAATTACTCACAACAATATGGATGAATCTCACAAACATGATGTTGTTGCAAAGAAACCAGCCACAGAGAGCATACCATATTTTTCCACTTCTATAAAGTACAAAAACTGGCAGAAATAATGTGTGCTGCTAGAAGTCAGATAGCGAGCGACCCTGGGTCAAGCATAGTCAAGCATAGATGGGGCACACGGTGGAGTTCTGGAGAGCTGGTGATGTTTTGTTTCTCTATGCTTGTTCTGGTTCAATTTGTAAAAAACCGTCAAACTCAAATATTTCCTTTTTTATACGTGTGCTACACTTCAATTTTTTAAACAAGCATAACTGTGGAGTGATGCACACATATAGGTCCAGAGCCTGGTTTAACATCATATATGTCTGTGGTTCTTAGTATTGTATGCATTGAACAATATCTTTATTTCTATTTTTTTCAAGCTCATTGATTTAGCATCCACACCAAGGACTTGATGGTTTGATATCTTTTATTTAATAATAGCTACAAAACATTGAGAGCTTCCTCTATGTCAGAGTCATTTCAGGGTCAGCGAGGTTCAGCCCAAGGAAACAGAGCCTTGAGTGGCAGGCCTCGTATCCATACCCAGATCTGATTCCAAAGCCCACATCTTATAAAACACTTACAGATAACCTACATTTATTTACTGGAAGGAACTATTTTCCCATGTTTATTAATCAGAGACATTTAATTTTCCATCAGCTGGAGATGGACAATATTACCATAAGAAGTTGAGATGACTGAAAAAGAAGTTGCTATAACTACAATCCTAATGAAGAAAGCCTGATCCTTTAGCTTTTGTGGCCTCATTATAGACAACTACACTATTTCCCATTATGAAATGTATAATTCATCCCCTTCCCCCTTATTACCATCTGCACATAGCCCTAAGTATCCAATCATCTAGTGAGAAACCATTATTTCTGGAATTATGCTACAAAAATACTGAGGATCTCAGTTGCCTCAAAATAAACAAGTTTAAGTCGCACTCACAAGCCATGTGAGCTGTAAGTCTGTTTCATTTTTCTTTATTTTGGGCCTGGGAAGAATGATCAGCCTCTATCTAAGACATTGTGCTCATGGCCAAGAGAACAGGTAATAGGGGAGTCACACAATGGATTTTCACCCCACTGCTTGGAAGTGGCAAAATCACTCCTGCCCACATTTCATTGGCCAAAGCAAGTAATGTTGCCACTGTCTTTCATCAATTTAATTGACTTCGGGGGGATGGGGAGTTTTAGTCTCCCCATAGGGAAGGGCACTGTAAAATTACAGGGATTTTATCCATGTAGCCACTGGATAAGGGAGCGTGAACCTCTTATAGGGACTGACAGCAAACATTTGAGAATAATACCACAGGCTAGTGCAAGCACTTTAAGCGCTATTTAATTTCCACTATATGAATAAAATAATTTACTTATCTGTTAACCAGTGGAGAGACAGCTGTATTACTTTGCACATTATTGTTGTTACAAAAAGTGCATTCAAGTGTTTCCTTAGAGGCATTTGCAAGAATTTCTCTAAGATACACACCTGGAAATGCAATTGCTGGGTAGTAGTTTCATATGGGTCTTTCACTTCACTAGATCTTGCCCAAGTTTTCTTTAAAAAGTATAAATTCACTCTTAGTAGCAATGCATAAGCGTGTTCATATTCTCCATGTACTGTTACTCTACACACTAAAGTAATTCTACACATGCTACTATCATGTTTCTTTGGAAAAGAATGTTAAATCTGGGTGACAGTATTATGGATATTCACTACACTTGTCTTTATATTTGAAACGTTTCTTAATTCTTAATTAAATTAATACTTCATACACATTTTTTTTTCTTTTTTGTGAGGAAGATCAGCCCTGAGCTAACATCCCATGCCAATCCTCCTCTTTTAACCGAGGAAGATTGGCCCTGGGCTAGCATCTGCGTCTATCTTTCTCTACTTTATATGGGACGCCGCCACAGCATGGCTTGACAAGCGGTGCATCGGTGCACACCCGGGATCCAAACCTGCAAACCCCAGGCCGCTGCAGTGGAGCGCGCGCACATAACCGCTACGCTACCGGGCTGGCCTCTTACACACATATTTTTTTAAACTAAAACGAAGAGAAGGTCCGTAGAAGCGGGTTGCTGTGAAGAATCCCCAAGTTGATTGTCATTACCTTCTAAAACCACTGAGTGACACAGAAGTTTTCTTCTGAATGTTCACACATGCTCTTCTATTATTTTCTCCCCTATCTGCTAAGTATTTCTACAAATACAAATATATGATAGAAAAAAATATTTCTTTGATGATTTTGAAATATTAACAGACAGAAAAGATATTGTTGATGGCCCTCTACCGCATGTTCCTTGGCCCCCTGGAGCTCCTGGAGGTTGTAAACAATTCCCTCAGAGGCCAGTTTTTTTTCGTTTTCCTTTAAGTGCTTCATCTCTGCCTGAAGGCTGCTTCTGGCCTCAGGAGCATGCCTGACCCACATGTGCTGGACCCAAAGTGCAAGACATTAATGTCCCAAAGAGATGCCCTCCACCAACAAGGGGTGGAGGCTCCCTAGATTCCTGAATCTCTGTGGGACTGTGTTCTACAGTGTCTCTCAAAGGGTCCTCAGAGGGACCAAGCCCCAGTTGTCCATGGTGGCAGGCTGCTCATTAACACACCCTTTACTAGTCTTCTTCCCTTTCTGTCTCACTCTTCCCCTCTCCTTGCCATGGTTTCCTGAGATCACTCTCAAATAAACTACTTGCATAAGAATGCTCGTCTCAGTCTTGCTTTGGGGGTGTAGGTGAGGAAACCATATTTTTTCTTCAGCTTGGGCCCTGTAGATTAGACCGACAAAAGACAGATTAACAAGAGAAAAATAAACAGAAGTTTATTAAAATGTGCATCATGTATAAATATGGGAGTACTCAATGATGAATAACTCAAAGAGGTGGTTAGAACTTGAGCTCATATACCATCTTAGCAAAGAATAATTTGTAGAGAACTGACAAGACAAAGGAAAAGGACTTTGAGCATCTAGGGGTAGAAAACTGTAAGAAGGTAAATATGTAGGGAAAGTAATGGAAGATAGAGTTGTTTTAGCAAGGTTTGTTACACCAATTCCTCTGGTGCCATCTCAGGACTGATAAGAGTCTGGAATTGTCTCCAGTGATTAACTTTTGCCCTTCCTGATAGAGAGGAGAGGGAGGACATCTTTAAAAATTTATATTTTGCTTTTAGGCAAATAGGAGGAGGGCAGAGAACTTTTCTTATATCTTCTGCTTCTCAATCGTCTTCAACTCCAAATAATCCATATGCCAAACTGGCATATTTAGGGTGGCATATTCTGCTACCCTTCATGGGTTACCCAGATTAAGAAAACAGAGAAGTTTAGGTTTTAGCCAAACTGTTGCCTTCCCCACCACAATCATCACCAAGTCCTCCAGATTTCCAGAATCATTCTGTCTTTTAATATTCAAAGCTGAAGTCTCCACCCCTTGAGATATGAGGATTTCTGAGGGAGCATCCTCTATGTCAACCCAGAGCTTGAGAGTTGACATTGCTTCAGTATTTCATATCTCTATGATCTCTATAACTTAAGACAATTTTAGTTTCAAGTGACGGAAACCAAACCCATTCAGTCTTAAAGGAGAAAAGGTACAACATTGGTTCACATAATGGCAAAGCCTTGGGACTGACTTCAGGTACATCTAGATTCAGGAGATTATGTATTTTCAGGACACAGTGTCTCTCCGTCTTTGTTTCTCAGTTCTCTTTCTTCCGTGTTGGCTTCGTTTCCAAGCAGTTGCTTCCAATGTTTTGGCAAGACAATAATGAGCTTGTATCCTGCCTGCTTGGTAACCTCAAAGGAAAGGGAGTGCCTCTTTCCTGATATTTCCAAAAAAAGTCACGGTATTTTCACTAATTATTGAAAATGAATCATGTGTCAATTTAGGAATTAATCACTGTGGTCAGGGAGATCCAACCAATTGTCTCTTCTTGAAGTGGTCTTAGGGTGGAAGAAGTGTTGTTCCCCACAGGACATCATTGTCCTCATAGGTGAGGGATGGACACTGATCAAGCAAATGCAACACACACACAGGGTCTAATTAAGAGTTTTAAAGGCTGCAGAAAACCTAATTGCATTTTCTATTATTTCTTCAGAAGAGAAGAAAAAAGTGTTTTCCATTGTCAAACAATGAATACATACATGAACATTTAGAACAGAGTCTGCTTTTAGTTGGGGACTAATTACTAGAAGCCAATTAATAACTTAATCACAAGGCAGGGTGTGGAATTCATCTAATTTTTTGTATGTAGGGATTGACAGAGTATTACTGAGATGTCCTTGGGCATCATTTGATATCTATTTGCTAATGGAAAAGAGTATTTTCTATTTTGCATTCTAATTCTAAAGTCAAGTTTTGAAGATTTACTCAGAAATCAATGAAGAAAGATGTGTTTTCACAGATTTTGTCCAGGATGCTCTTTTGGTGAAAAAGGAGAATTATTCCTGGAGTATTCCTCTGGAGGAAGGTTATTTAAAAATAATGAGGGGGCCGCCCAGTGGCACAGTGGGTAAGTGCGCACACTCCGCTGCGGCGGTCCGGGGTTTGCAGGTTCAGATCCGGGGCGTGCACCAGCGCACCGCTTGTTAAGCCATGCTGTGGCGCCATCCCATATAAAGTAGAGGAAGATGGGCACTGATGTTAGCCCAGGGCCAGTCTTCCTCAAGAAAAAAGGGGAGGATTGGCATCGGATGTTAGCTCAGGGCTAGTCTGCCTCACAAAAAAAAAAAAAAATGAGGAAAATTGTACTTGAATGCATTCTTTGCAGAGTAAAATAAAAGGCATTTTAACAGTTCAAAGAAGAGAGAAATTACGGTAGATTTAAGAAGTTAGACAGGATTCAATGGAAAAGACAGATCATGAATTCTGCCTTTAAGAGTAGGTAGGATTTTGAAAAGCAGAGAAGAAGATATGAATTTGAGGTTCAAATTAAACAATTTTCAAGGAAGTAATTTGAGAACTAAATGTGTCTTAGTAATAATAAGAATTTTTAAAGCAATAATTTCAAACTCTATAGTGATTGTTGGTGATGGGATATTTCTGTATTATTTTGCCCAAGTATTTATCAGAACTAAATTGATTAAAAAGAAAATATTAATTTTGGGCCAGCCCAGTGGCATAGTGGTTAAGTTTGGTGCACTCCACTTCGGCGGCCTAGGTTCATGGGTCTAGATCCCAGAGGTGGACCTACACCATTCATCAAGCCATGCTGTGGCAGCAACCCACACACAAAATAGAGGAAGATTGGCCCAGATTTTAGCTCAGGGCCACTCTTCCTCAAGCAAAGAGAGGAAGATTGGCAACAGGTGTTAACTCAGGGTTAATCATCCTCACAAAAAAAAGAAAATATTAATTCATTACAGAAACTTTTGGCTGCATTATTTTGTTGTGACTGAAGAGCAGAAGTTTTCAAATCACATATTACTTGGATAGTTCATAAAATGACTCCCTGGATTGACATCTCTAGAATTTAGTCTTCAAAATCCCTCAACCAATGATGCTTCTTTTAACTTTCCGTTCTTGATCATGGAAGTTATCACTTGTCTGGTTCTCTTGCTTCTTTGAAAAGTATAGAACTCAAAGTGAAAAGTAGCCAAAAGACTAAATCAAAACCCATCACTGGGTTAGCTGTAGGGGTAAATAACTTATGATACGCCTAAACCACTTTAGCACAATCCGCATAAAGTGGAGAGAGATATAGTAACCACTGGATTGGACCATCTACTATCCAGTATCTGGGCTTGCAAATGGCTAGACATCAGCGGTACTGATATAATCATGTTAGCAAATCAACCTGATGGTTTCAAAAGACGGTGGCCTCTTTCTTAAATATTTCTAACTTCCCTTAAAATTCTTTGATGTAATCCTAACCCTTTATTTTGTCTAAATATTTATTCACAGAGTATTTATTTCAGAAATGTTACCGAGAACAACTTATTCCATAGAAATCCCATAGAGCAATTGGGTTGGATGAATGCCATCGTTGCAGATGAATGGATCTATGAAGGTTGACCCATGAAGACAGATAAACATCACAAGGTTTGAATACTTCTCTGAAAAGTGTCCAAACCTCTGTCTGAAAGTCACACACGATCCCACTCTCCTGCAAGGCTCCTCGCCCTTCCAAATCATCATCAGCCATAAACAACAAGGGAACAAGCTCTCATCACATATTTGGATAGCCCTGCTTCTGTCCCAGGCTGAAACCACCACATGCCAAGGCATTCAATTAAACAAAGAAGCACAACTGAACTTATTTGAACCTAAAAAAAAAGATTTAGATTCAGATTTGAAGTAATTTTCAGACCAGTTATAATTTTTAACCAAGCTTACAAGGCCAAAGCCTATGAACTAAAAACTTTACTCTTGAGAAAGAAGAAAGAGGAGGAGAGAGAGAGAGAGAACAAAACAAAACGAAAACTTGGCTAAAAGGAAAATAAAAGATACCACAATTCAGGTATTAACTTGTGAGTCACAGGTAGTCAACTACTAGTTCTTCTAGAGCTGACAAATGAACTTGTGGATCAACAATATCCTTGGCTTCTAACCTTTGGTCCATGGTAGTGCAGACTTATGTAACCTGCACATGACTGAGGAGAAAAGTTGTGAATCTTGACCTAATGTGTTTCCTAACTTTGAGGCCAGATACAATATGGTATTAGGGAAAGGAGGACATTTGTGCTTAAAATGGGCCTGCTTGATTTTTCATTTTACTACCACCAAATCTAAGATTTTTCTTGCAACTTATTCTTTTCTCTCATTACAATGGAAAGGTACCTTGTAAAATCAAAGGCGAATCCTTGCACCTTTACTGTATATCATATATCCTCTCTCATCTACTCAAAAGATTTTGCTCCCACAGTTACTCTCTTAGGAATTTATTTTTAAGTATAGTGTCAAGAAGAGATATTTATTTTCCCATGGTAAAGGCAACTTTCCAATAAGTATGTAGGTCTTTTTTGGATGCTACTTTTTTTCAGCATTCTATTCTTATGTGTTCCAATAAACATTCTTTCAATTACTGTTGTTTTTAAAAATGCATACCTTTTATTGTAAGTCAGGTCTTATACTGTGCATGTTTATCAAAAATATCTTTGTTATTGCATATTTTTCCTCTAGATTAAATTTGGAATGAGATTATCAATTATACTAAAAGGATAAAACTCTTTTGAAAATATGATTTTTATTCTTGCACATTACTTTTCTTTATTTACTTTAGAAAAATATACTGAATTTCACAAAAACAAACAAAAAACTTTTGCAGCTACATTGTTTTCAAAGATTTATTTGGATGAAAATTGAAGATTTTACAATATAATTTTTTCCCCATCTTGAAATAAAAGTTTTTTCATAAAACTATGTAGATTTTTTCCTATTAGTTGTAAATTTCTGTTTGAGTAATTACTAGTAATTCAAGTTTTTCTTTCATTGCAAATGGATTTATTTTTTCACTACATTCTCTAATCGTTTCTGCTTACTGGGAAAGCTGTTAATTTTGTGTGTATGTTGTGTGTATGGTCACTTTACTAAATTACTTGTTACTTCTAATAATTTATAACTGATTCCCTTTGGATAGATATTATTTATTTTGAAATATTTTAAACATACAAAAATTAATAGAAAATAACATAATAAAAATGTCTATTAATTAGCTTCATACAATCTTAACATTGTATCCTTTTGCTTTAGATTTTTTTTAAAGAAAATATTGTTGTGAAGCCCCATGTGTATCAAAATTAAATTACATCACTTTGTCGATAGTATTCATTATCAAGAAATTGGGAGTTATAATTGCAAAAAATGTACAGATATGTGTGTAATTGTTTATACATTATGACATTTTATACAAATGACATCATGTGTATGCTACTTCTACTGAAATATATTTCATGACACATATCCATGTGATACATTTATCTATTGTGCATTCATATTGGTATTATTTAAATGTATCAAAGTGTATTTACCCAATTTTCCTAAGGGACCAATATTTTACTACTACACATAGAGCAGTAATGGAAATCTTTGTACAAATCTCCTTATATCTCTTTGGCAACTTTTGCAACTCCTCCTGTGTTCTATTCATGTTTTCTATTCCTTCTTGAGTACATTTGGGTGACATATTTGTCATAAAAATCAATATCTCGATTTTCAAAATTTGGATTATATGCTCTTCTGTTGTAAATATATTAATTTCATTTGTATCTTTATTATATCATTTTTAGCCTATTTAATAACTTTCCCTTTCAATTTTCTTACTATTACAACTATTACCTTTTTTTAAAGGCTTTCACTAGCATATCTTCGTCCATGTGTTCAGTTTTGAGATGTGCTTCTTGTCAACAGCTACAGATACTTTTAGATATTTTACTTGCTTGTTTACTTGGAGGGATGTTTTGCTTAGTTTGGAGTCCTGTCTTTGCTAGGTAAAACCCACACATTTATTGTCATTACTGACATATCTTGGACTTTGTATTCAATAGGAATTACATGAGGCTGCTAGGAACAAATGTCAAAAATTGGTTCAAACAAATCAGGTTTTTTATTTTTCTCACATGACAAGAATTATTGCGATAGGATGGTTTTCAGTGAGAGTTTCACTTCTTCTCCATTTATTCTGTTTCAGTTTTGATAGATGCTTATAATCTAAAGATTTGATCTTGAGATATGTTTCTTTAGCTCTTGGCAATTGTTTCCTATTAAAAATAATAATTTTCTGCTCCATAGATGTTGGAAGATCTTATTCTTCATGTTTGTTAACTCTATCTCATAAATTCTATTTTTTTTAATTTCATACTTCACTCCTTAAGAATATCCCTCCTGATCTACCCGCTGTCATTTCTGCAACTCACTCCATAGATTATTCTGTAATAATATATGTATGTCTAAGAATGCTGATGGTTTCTTTCTTTGTCATCATTCCTCTGCTATTAATGGATGCAATAGTCTTTTAAATAACTCTGAAGTCTAATTTGCAGTGAACTTATTTGAATTTGATACCTTTCTTGGATGGTATCTTTGTTTTCTTCTAAGGTTTAGTGATTCTTGGATATATGATCATATATCTGTTTGAAGATTAAAATGAAACAAGTAGCAGGGTTGTTCTTTCTCAACCCTATGAGTGTCCCTATCTGCGTGTTGGTGGATTCAGGTTCTCATTTCAGCAGGGCTCATGCAGGACCTGCCGTAGAACACTAGGTGCAGGAAGCTTTGTTTCTAGGTGTGGGCGCTCTTGACCCTTCCCTATGGCTGTACATTAATTGCTCTCTAGTCCAACACCCACTCTGTAAGTCTTCTGGGTCAGACCCATCATATAAAAAGAGTGGTAGGAAGAGCTGTATTCTGAAGGAAGAAAGAAGTCTGTAATTTATTCCATGCTCTGCTCTGCACTTCAGCCCCTCAAGCGTGACGAAGGCCTGTCTTAGGCTGATTCTCATCCTTGTTTAGGAGGGACTTTGTACTGAGGGAGAAGAGTGCCGCCTCTAAACACTCTTTCTTGGTTTAAGTAGAAAGAGACACCTCTTTCAAATCCAGCCTTTAATTACTCTCTTGATGATTACCCCTGGGCTCCTCTGGTTCCTGTTGAATTTTACCGGTTCCTCTGAGGCTTTGTTAGCAAGAACTCTTCTCACTGCCTCAAAAACCTTCTACTCCCTATATTTTGGGTGTTTTCCCTGTTTGGTTGTTTCCTTCATTCTCAAGCCATCCTCCATCTACTTGAAATTTCTAAAAAATTGCTGGTCTAATGAAGGTATCCTTTTTCTTTTCCATTCCTATTATTCACTTATTTTCCCTTCTACATTTTTTTCTGTCATTTCAATAGTATGGGCAGAGAGTAAGGAGACATAATTTATGATCTTGCTCCAAAAAAATTCACTGTTATTGGAAACTCTTTCCTCTTGACTTCCTTTGACACTGAAAACTTTTGACACATCCCCCAGTCCTCTTTCTCCAGGCACCTGCCATCTGGGTTTTGCCAAGGTGCAGTTCATAATTCTGCATGCTCTACCCTCTGTAGTGATTTCATGCACTCTAGCGGCTATTTGCATCTGTGTGTATGCCTACTAGATTATTACTTAAAGCTGCACAATGTATATATGCAGCTCTAAATGATGATAATAATAATGTTTAACATGTCAGATGCTTATTAGGTGCCAGGCATTTTGCTAATTACGTTATCTGCTTAATTTTCTTTAATCTTCATGAAATATGAACCGCCAAAAATCTTCATTTTACAAATGGGGAAACCAAAGCTGAGAGTCTAAGTAAATAGTTCAGGGTCTCTATGCTTGTAAGTATTGGAGCCAGAATTGCACCCAGGACTTGGATTCCAGAACCAGCACTTGTGTAATATTACTGTCCGTGTGCATTTGCAATTATTTACCCAAGCAGTAGTTAAGACCTCATGTTCTCACAAGTATCAAAAAATGAGCAGAAACACAGACTCTTGGAGACTTCTGCAGTGAATAGCCAAACATTAAGTGGCAAAGCAAATTGCATGTGGGAAAAATTCCAGTAACTCAGAGTGAAGAATTAATTGCAAATTGCCACATGGAAATTTACCATAGTGGCTAGTGACTGGGATGATTTTCTAATGATTTTCATGAGGAAAAAACAGTGCCTTGCTTTTTCTTTTGTTCATCTGGCAAAATTCCTGACATCATGTCCAGATAAGCAAATGCCCTTTTCTTTTAACCTCAGAAATATGCCTTGAGCTATGTTTCCCTCCTCATACTCTTCAGTTCCATAGGGCCTCATGAATTTTTTGGCCAGTTGGAAGCTCTGGCCCAACTTTTCTCAGCCACTGACTTAGAAAGCCAATAATTCTCTGTCCTCTTTCCTTTCAGAAAGTAACCTAAACTCACCTTTAACCAATGTTCCCCTGATGTAACAAGTCGCTACTGATTACTCTTAGTTTTCTCAGTCAAAACAAAACAAAACCAACAAATGAGCTAAAAGCCCACAGCAATAGACTTGGAAGCACAACTATGTTCAAATCTTGTATCATCACTTATGTTTCTCCAATTATGTTTCACAGTAACTTCATATCTCTGAGTTTTGTTTTCCTAATTTTTAAAAATGAGTTAATACAGTCATATACCACATAACATTTCCGTCAATGACGAACTGCATGGATCATGGTGGTCCCGTAAGATTAGTACCATATAACCTAGGTGTGTAGTAAGCTGTACCATCTAGGTTTGTGTAAATACACTCTATTATGTTCACGCAATGACGAAATTGCCTAACGACACATTTCTAAGAACGTATCCCCATTATTAAGTGATGTATAACTATATACTTAAGATTCTGAAAAATTAGGTTAAATGATAACATGTGTAAACCTTATACTAGAAACATAATTTAAATCTAAGTAGAATGTCTTCCCCGCAAGGTAAATATGATATGTGAAAGCGTTTCATAAACTAAAGTGTGACACGCATACTAAGATAGTGGGAAACAAAGGAGATCTTAAAACAGATTCTGACCCAAATATACTCATAAAACAGTGTAGCCTGGATAAATCTCTTACTTTTCTTAAAATTTTATTTATTTACTGATAAACAGTTGTAATGAAACCATTTCAAAATCTAGATAGAGAATAAAATTTGATAGAGCGTGCAAATGTTGACTCATATTTCATACTTGTTAAATTCTCTTTCTTTCTCTTGTGAAAACTTTTTGTATTATACCCATCCAACTGCCCAAAACTTAAAAGCATATCTGTACGTATTTACACACACACACACACACACACGCACGAAGAGAGAGAGAGAGATAGAAATAATATTCTTCCTATATTTGTTCTATATATACTGGGAACGCCAATAGCAAGTGTTGGTGAAGATGTGGAGAAATGGCAACGTTCATATTTTCTTTCTGTGGGAATATAAATAGTTATAACTATTTGGAAAGGAGTATGGCAATTTCTAAAAAAATACAAAGATGTTTACAGCCCATGATGCCAAAATTTCACTTTGCGTTATGCGTTGTAGAAAAACAAATGTGTGCCCAAGAAGGCCCTTTTTTTTTCTTTTCTTTTTTTGTGAGAAGATCAGCCCTGTGTTAATATCTGCCAATCCTCCTCTTTTTTTGTTGAGGAAGACTGGCCCTGCGCTAACATCTGTGCCCATCTTCCTCCACTTTATATGGGATGCCACCACAGCATGGCTTGGCAAGCAGTGTGTCGGTGAGCGCCTGGGGTCTGAACCAGTGAACCCTGGGCCACCACAGTGGAGCGCGTGCACTTAACTGCTTGCGCCACCGGGCCGGCCCCTAGAAGGCCTTTTTTAAAGGTATGCATTATATCACTATTTAAAAGACCAAAGAATTGCTAACAACCTTAATGCCAGCAGTAACTCAATGGATGAATAAATTGTACTCTGCTTATATAATGGAATACCATGGAGCAATCAAATATTGAGTGAATAAAATGAGTTGCACAAGAATACATAAGGATGCTAACATATATTGAAATAAAAAACACATGGAAAATACCACTGTTTACAGACCATATGTAGGTAGTAAAGTATAAAATGCTAGATGGAATTGATATTCACAAATTTCAGTGTAAAAGTAAAGTCAGGAAAGACATGGAGAGAGGGTGGCATCAACTGTATCTGCCACATTGTATTTATTTAAGAGAAGAGAAGATGATGTGCAAGCAAATATGGCCAAATGTCAACACCATTTGTGAAATCTGGGTGGTAGGTTTAGGGTGTTGACAATATTAGTCTCTGTATTTTTGTCAGTTTGTTGTTAGTTTATTGGCATGGTCATAAAAACACACAAATAAACTATTAAAAAAATATGAAAAACCTCCAGTTGCTTTAACTTTTTTCTGGACAATAGGCATGTGGCTGGGGGAGCATATGTTTGTATTTACTACACATGCAACATGATTATAGAAAGTACGTGCTATCATATGCACACATGGATAGGCATACAAATGCTGTCTATATTATATATGTATATGTAATATATATAGCACACCCTTCCTATATTCATACCACATGTACAATGAATTGTGCCCTGTTCTTCCTTCTAGCTGCAAATTACTTTGAATTTTTACAAAAGGCAATGTTACATTAATTCAGAGAAATATTTTTTGCCTTACCCTTGACATTGCAAAGCCACTTAATTCTTTTAACAGATTTTATTGACAGATTCTTGCCATCACTTGTGTAGTGCAATGTTTTTTTCTCCAGCCATCGGCCAAGGCAGACCCATGATTTTGTTCCACTCTGCTTTGCTTCATCATTTTCTGTAAAAACAGGCTGGACACACTTTAATAACATTTGCTATTAACATATTTTAACTTTAAATCTGTTAACTAAGATATAGTGTATTCAGAGTGTACTTGGGTCATAAAAAGGCCGGAAATCTGCCTTTACATCTCATGGAAATGTCTTATGAAATGTCTAGTAATACACCCACCTAATTGCAATTTCCTGTAACTTAGAGTGGCTTTTAATAAAGCTTATTCTTTTTATGTTTTACTATAGCCCGACTTCTGGATTGTGTGATTTGACATCAGAAATACCTTAGATGAGATTATTTCCTTGAATTTTTACTCCCAGGATATGTGCAGTCACAATATTTTCCATAAGGAAAAAAATTAATAAAACACTCAAGAAACAAATGGACTACAATTCCACCAATTCAAAATAATTAGAAGGAGGATTGGCTTGAATCTGGAAACAAAAGAAATGTTAAAAGAGGCGCTATATGTTTACTTTCAACTGGGGCAGTAATGGGAACCCCCTTACACAACAGTGTGCCTACACAGGGGTCCTGCTGAGCCCACTATAATGAGCGAAGAATACTTGCTTACAACTCTGTTAATTATTGATGGTACAGCTGAGTTGGTTTTAAAAGTGCTTAAGAACAGCCATTTATTAGGTAAGTTAAACACTCCTTTTCTGCCCTCCAAATCTTATTTAAACCAAGATTTCCTTTAAAAAGTACATTTCTCCTCCAGATGTTATGAATTCTGAAGTATTATGTCAGATACATAAAATCACCCATGTTCATGAATCCACATGGAAAGTTTGGGGTATTTTTCTGTAAATCTAAAAGCATCAGGTTAGGTTAGACTTAGAAGGCAGGAAAAATTAACCCATTTTAGCGTGCATTTTTTCTTCATCTTTTATTACTGTCAGGTACATGCAGAATGTAACAGAGAGCATGGGAGGTAACGCTTTCTGAGTCCATGAATATCTAGAAATCTCTTTAATTTTGCCCTGATTGACACTTTGGCTGGTTGTAGAATTTAGATTAAAATATTTTCTTTTTTTCTAAGACTAGTGAAACATTTCTTTCCGAGATCTAGAATTGCTAGTCAAGTATGGTTTCAGTCTGATTATTGTTTCTTTATAAGAGGTCACTACTTTCTTTCTGGAAATTTTAATAGCTTCTGCTTATCCTTGGTGTTCTCCAAATTCATAAATTACATAAAGTATTTTAAAATATATATATTTTGTTTAGCAGTTCATAGGCACCTTAAATCTTAAGGCTTATACCATTCAGTTATTTAGCTCTAGACAGATTAGTTTTTAAAAGTAATTTTCTTGATAATTATTGTTTCATCTCCATGTTTTGTTCTATTTTCTTTTTCAGAGATTCCTTTTATCACATGTTAGAACACCTAGATATGCCATATTTTTGTCTCTTTTCGTCATATTCTCCCTCTCTCTCTCTCTCTCTCATACAAACATACACATACACACACATACACATACACACACACACACACACACTGGAAGACTTGCTCAAGTTTATTTTTCATTTCTTCTAGGGAATTATTTTTTCTTTTCCTTTGAAGAGTCACATTTTTAATTTCTAAGATCACTTTCTTATTTTCTGGAAATTCTTTCTTCAGCACTTCATTTCCTTTTTCCTTGTTTTTTTTCAGTGAAAATATTATCTTTCTCAGGCAGAAATTTTACATTTCTTACATTTTGCTTTCTTCTAATATTTTCAACAAGTAAACATGCCACATATACCAGGTTTTTTTCCTTTTTTTTAGATTTAAATATTCTGTCCCATAGATGAATAATTCTACGTCTGCTAAGCTATGGTTGCGGTGAATTGTGTAACTGGTTCAGGTTTGACTGTTTCAATTGGGTGCTAAAAAAGGCTTAAATTTAAACTTGTGGTCCCTTCTTATTAACTGTAAAGAATATACTAGTACTATTTTTAAATGTCTGTTTCATTTCTATCTCCTGTTTCATTCACTATCCTTATTTTTTCTTTCTTTCTTATTTACTACTAATTTCAGATCACCTGTTATATTTCATATATCTTTGAAATCCGCTGTTGGTCCTTCTCAGAGTATACTATGTTAAAAAGTGTGTCCCAGTGAAGAAATAAACAGAATGAACTATCCGGCTATCATTTTCATTAGCATTTTATACCCAACAGACTTTATACTGATATTTAATTTAGAAGATATTAAAAAAAATGCCAATAGCAAAGAGTCAGGATGTGTTGCATGCATACAAAATGAATTTTCAAAAATTTGATCAAGGTAATTTTAATCAATACGAGATTTCCAAATATATTCTATTTCATGAAATATTTCTTGATCACCTCAGCCTCTACTCGTCTCTCCCTTTTTGAAGATATTTTGGCATTATATCTTGTGGAGACATAGTTATTTCTTTCTGCTTTGGAGGAAATTATACAACTTAACAATTTCTATATATGAAAATGAAGCCAATTAGTCATGATACCGATTTTTGCTATGCCACATTAAAAGGATTTAGTTAACCTACACTATGGAAGTCTCTTAGTTGGTATATAGATCACTTATCTTTTGCCTCTATAATGTTGCATAGCAAACCACTTCCTAAAATTAGTGCTTAAAACAACAACCGTTTATTATTTCACAAACGTTTGAGTCAGCTGTGTGCTTCTGGTGATCTGGGCTAGTCTTGGCTAATCTTATGTGGGCTCATTCTTGCCTCTGCATTCAGATGGTAGGTTGGCTGGGACTATTTACAAAAGATGTGGCAGATTGTAACTAGCAAAAAAAGTCACACATATTTAGTTATGTTTGTCTGTATTTTATTTAAATCACAAAAATGAAGAGCTCATATTGAAAAGTAATTGTTTTTCTTTCCAAACTTATAATATGGAATCAACATAGAAATGGACTTGGTCTGGAATAATAGAGAAGTGAGGGAGGAAAATGATAACGTAAATAATGCAAAAGCATGAATAAGGCATAACTTCTCATTAGTTTCCTTCTCTAAACTCCTTTCATCAAGGCAAAAACATAACAAATTTGACTAATTTGTTTTTATATCCCTTCAGTCCCTCTTTTATTTTTGTTTTTGTTTGCTACAGAGGGGTTGAAAACTACTAAGAAACAACGGAAGAGAAAGAAGTTAAAAAAAAAAATTGGTAGTTTTAGCCCTCACGCAATAGTAGGTTGACAAATTTATGCTGTAGATGACCCAAAAGAAAAATAATGAAGTAAAATAAAATTAAAAATAAAACCTCCCAAATACTACAGATTCATTGGTCAAAGAAAACTAACGTAAAACAATAACTCAATATCTGAGTAGCAAATGTATTTGTTTTCATTACCAGCATTTTCACATGTGGTAGAAATACAGCCAACTTTTAATTAGGATGAATTAGTTATAAAGCTTGTTTGGGGCTTGTTCTAATCTTCATTCTGCTCTGTCCTATTTACTTTATTAGTTGCATATTACTATTGATGCAGAGATACATGAAAGGAAAAAGAAAGAACAGATTTTCCAATCAGCCATAGTATAAGCCGCCCAGCCACGAAACCAAGAAAACCAACATTCTCTCCATGGCAGCCCTCCTCTTCCAAAGCCCTTCAAGGAGAGATAAAGCAGTGCCTAGTCATTAACTGAGTGAAAAGGACCACATTTTTCTTCGTCTTCAAGCAAAATGGTGAAAGGATTATCTATGCACACCTGCAGCTGGGTTAACTTTGACTTTTCTTGTAATTTCTGCTAAAAACAAAATCTTTAAGCCCTTATCAGATGTATGGTTTGCAAATATCTTCTCCCAATTGTTAGGTTGTCTTTTCGTTTTGTTGATGGTTTCCTTTGCTGTGCAGAAGCTTTTTAGTTTGATGTAGTCCCATTTGTTTATTTTTTCTATTGTTTCTCTTGCCTGGTCAGATGTGGTGTTTGAAAAGATGTTGCTAAGACTGATGTGGAAGAGCGTACTGCCTATGTTTTCTTCTAGAAGTTTCACAGTTTCAGGTCTTACATTCAAGTCTTTAATCCATTTGGAGTTAATTTTTGTGTATGGTGTAAGGTAAGGGTCTACTTTCATTTTTTTGCATGTGGCTATCCAGTTTTCCCAACACCATTTGTTGAAGAGACTTTCTTTTCCCCATTGTATGTTCTTGGCTCCTTTGTCGAAGATTAGCTGTCCATAGATGTGTGGGTTTATTTCTGGGCTTTCGATTCTATTCCATTGATCTGTGTGTCTGTTTTTGTGCCAGTACCATGCTGTTTTGGTTACTATAGCTTTGTAGTATATTTTGAAATACCAACCCAATTAAAAAATGGGCAAAAGACCTGAACAGACATTTCTCCAAAGAAGATATACAGATGGCCAACAGATACATGAAAAGATGTTCAAAATCACTAACTATCAGGGAAATGCAAATCAAAACTACAATGAGATATCACCTCACGCCTGTCAGAATGGCTATAATTAACAAGACAGGAAACAACATGTGTTGGAGAGGTTGTGGAGAGAAGGGAACTCTCATACACTGCTGGTGGGAGTGCAAACTGGTGCAGCCACTATGGAAAACAGTATGGAGATTCCTCAAAAAATCAACGATAGAACTACCATATGATCCAGCTATTCCACTGTTGGGTATTTATCCAAAGAACTTGAAAACACCAATTTGCAAAGGTACATGCACCCCTGTGTTCATTGCAGCCTTATTCACGATAGCCAAGACTTGGAAGCAACCTAAGTGCCCATCAAGGGACGAATGGATAAAGAAGCTGTGGTATATATACACAATGGAATACTACTCAGCCATAAGAAACGACGAAATCCAGCCATTTGTGACAACATGGATGGACATTGAGGGTATAATGCAAAGTGAAATAAGTCAGAGGGACAAGGTCAAATACCGTATGATTTCCTTCATTAAGTAGTAGATAATAACAACAATAAACAAACACATAGGGACAGAGATTGGATTGGTGGTTACCAGAGGGGAAGGGGGAGGGAGGAGGGTGAAAGGGATACTTCGGTACATGTGTGTGGTGATGGGTTGTAATTAGTATTTTGGTGGTGAACATGATGTAGTCCATGCAGAAATAGAAGTACAATGATGTACACCTGAAATTTTTACAATGTTATAAACCAATGTTACTGCAATAAACAAAAATAAAACACAGATTTATTCTTAAAAAAAACAAAAAAAAAAAAAAAACAAAAAAAAAAAAAATAAAAAACAAAATCTTGACAAACAATATGGAGAATGGGGATGTACTCATTTGAAAATGAAGACATTTCATTTTCTTTCATGAGTTATATATCCAAAAAGTGAAGACAGGGAAGAGAATTATGCCTTTGGGAACCTGAACACAGGGAGACATTTTGCAAGATCTTTTCAGAATTGCACCCAGATGGCTTTTTTTCCATCTCTCCTTCTGAACGAACTCTCGCCATGTACTTATACAAAATATTTTCCGATATGAGTGCCAACATGTTTCACAAGAGATAATCTCTTTTAAAATACCTCGAAGGCGGAGATGAGAGGCAAAATGATTGGCATATTATTTGGAATTTCCAGAATCTACTAAATAAGCACAATTTGAATTCCTGAGAAGAGTTTAATTAGTATGAGTATAACAATTTGGTTTTCACATATATGTGGCTCACTGTGAGAATCTGACCGAGGATTCTCCGGATTCAAACTGGATTTCGCAGAGGGGGCCAGTTTATTATCTTTCTTAGATTTCATCCTCTCTACCCCCTCACACTTTAATGTTTGCTGCAGATTACCTGAGGCTGAGAAGAAAGCTTTCGTCTCCTAGGAGAACATTTAGCTTGGATTTAGAAGCAAAATTATCATCATTAGAAGTTGCTTATAGGTAAAGTAAATCTCAGCTCCAAGACATATAAAAAGGCAGGATTTAAATGCCTAAGTAGTCTACATTGTGGAATTCTTTGCCTAGAGCTTATTTAACTCAATATATTGTTTTTACATGATGAAACGAAAAAAAACATATGATAGATATACTCCTTCGAAGGAGGGAGAAGTGGCCAAAGACTTACTTTGGCAGAAGTTGTCTACTTTGGGTGTCAAACACAAACTTTCAGCAAAAAGAATAACTCTGAGTTACTCTTATTAAAGAAGAAACTATCAAATATCATCTACTTGATTCCTCAAACAAGAACCATAAAAATATTGGTCTTAGAAGGCATTATTCTAGCCCATGGTCTTTCATACCTGCAGGAAAATACTCATTTATTCATTGAACAGTTATTTAGTAAATGAGTGCCTGTTTTATTCTACAGGCATAGAGTAGAATGAGCGCCCATTTCCACAAGCTTAGAGAATAACTGTGAAATTCATTCATTCATCCACTCAACCATCCATCCACTTTTCAAAATAATTACTGCGTGACTACTATAAAGAAAGTATGATGCTTTTTTTCCTTCAGAGAAGGCTTTAAGAGAAGCAATTACCTAAGAGCCAAAAAAATTTAGGTGCATTAAGCTGGGTAAGATGGGAGTTGGATTATCAGGCATAAGCTAACCCCTAAAAAGTAAAACAAATCTTGTTTACTAAACTCTATGCATTCTAGAGGGATTAGAACATGGCAATCCGAAGGCTAGTAGCAAGTGAAAAATTAGATAAAAGGTAATTCATGCAGGATCTTAATATGATAGTTTAAAGAATTTGAATGTTGAACTAATGGACACTGAAGAATGTTGAACAGGAGCATGAGATAATCAAACTTATTTGAGATCTCTTTGCATCAGCAGTATGGAACAGGAATTGAAGGAAAAAAGTGAAAGGTAGACTAATTATTATGGAGACAACATGAATAGATAAGGTAAAAGGGATCAGGGCAGGGAAGGTGGCAGTAGCTGGAATTCAAAGGATGAGAAGAAAGAATGAATAGGAGAGATCTTTCTTTAGGATGTCGATTGAAGTGACTGAAAATGTCAGTTATGCAGAAGACTCATGAGTCAGAGATGTCTCTCAATGCCTTTTGTGAAGATGGAGATGATTATAAGGGAAAAATACTTAAAACCACGAAGTCCATAAGCCTATTATTTTCTGTATAAGATGCCAAGTAATAAAAAAGTCTTGGCCCAATTTAAGACATATGTCTATCACTATATCAATACCTTTGATAAGAGGACTAAACTCTTTGGGAATTTTATCATGAAGATGATTTCTTCTCTGTGTATGTATCTGTGTATGCATGTATTGGTTTGTGTGTTTGGGATAAATATTCCAAACCTTTTTTCTTTTGATTTGTATATCTTCTTTGGTGAGGTGTTCAGACTTTTTGCCCATTTATTAACTGGGTTGTTTATTTTCTGATCGCTGATTTTTACAAGTTCTTTGTATGTTTTGCATACAAGTCCTTATAAGACATGTTTGGCAAATATTTACTCCCAGTTTGTGGCTTTACTTTTCATTCCATTAATAGTGTCTTTCACTGAGTAGAAGTTTTTAATTTTATCAATTTAAAAATTTTAAATTTTATCGATTTTTAATTTATAAATTTAATCAATTATTTCTTCCATGGATCACACTTTTGGTGTTATGTCTAAAAACTCACTGCCAAACCTAAGGTCACCTAGAATTTTTTATATATTATCTTCTAGGAGCTTTTATAGTTTCATGTTTTAAATTGAAATCTGTAATCTATTTTGAGTTAATGTTTGTGAAAGGTGTATAGTCAGTGTCTAAATTTATTTATTTTTTGCATATGGATGCCGAGTTGTTCGAGCAACAATGCTTGAAAAGATTATCCTTTCTCACTGAATTGCCTTTTCTTCTTTGTCAAGGATAAGTTGACCATTTTTGTGTGATTCTATCTGGAACCTCTATGCTGTTCCATTGATCTATTTGTCTTTCTTTCATCAATACCATACTATCTTTATTAACATAACTTTATAATATGTCTTGAATTCAGAAAGTGTCAGTCCTCCAAATTTGTTCTTCTTCAGGGTTGTGGTGGCTATTCTGGAATTTTTTTGCTTTTCATTTAAATTTTAGAATCAATTTGTCAATATCAACAATGTAATTTGCTAGGATTTTGATTGATATTGGGTTGAATCTATAGATCCAGTTCAGAAGAACTGACATCTTAACAGTATTGAGTCTCCCTATCCATAAGCATGAAACATCTCTCAGTTTATTTAGATCATCTTGTATTTCTTTCATCAGAATTTTGTAGTCTTCTCACGTGTATATATAGTACATATTTAGTCACATATACACCTAAGTACCTCATTTTTTTTTGGTGCTAATGTAAGTGGTATTGTGTTTTTAATTTCAAATTCTACTTATTCATTTCTGGTGCATAGAAAAGCAATTGACTTTCGTAATTTACCTTACATCTGGCAATCTTGCTTTAATTGCTTATTAGTTCCCAGAATTGTTTTGTCAATTCTTTGGGATTTTTGTTTTATATAGACAGTCATGCTGTTTGTAAAGAAAGACAGTTTTATCCTTTTCTTCCCAATCTGTATACTTTTTGTTTCCTTTTCGTTTCCTTTTCTTGTCTTAGCACATTAACTAGAACATGTCAAATAGGAGTGGTGAGAGGGGCACACTTGCCTTGTTGCTGATCTAAGTGGGGAGGCACTTAGTTCCTCACCATTGTGTATGATGTTAGCTGTAGATATTTTGTAGGTGACTTTATCAAATTGGGAAAGTTTCCCTCTGCATTAATCAGAAGTCTCCAGAGAAACAGAGCCAACAGGATATAGAAGAAGAGATTTATTATAAAGAATTGGCTCACATGATTAGGGAAGCTGGTAAGTCCAAAATTTCTGACAGGATGAACCAGCAGCCAGAGAGGCAGAAAAGAGCTGATGTGGCAGTTCAAGTCAGAGGCCAAAATGCTGAAGACACGGGAAGGCACCATTGTTATAAAGTCTGAAGGCTATCCGCTACAGAATTCCCTTTCGCTTGGGGAAGGTGAGACTTTTGTTCTATTAAGGCCTTCAAGTAACTGAATGAGGCCCACCCATATATTGGAGGGTGTTCTGCTTTACTCAAAGTCCACTGATTTAAATGTTAATCTCACCCAAAAGCACCCTCACAGAAACACCTAGAATAATGTTGACCTCATATCTGGGCACCAAGGCATAGCCAAATTGACACATAAAATTAACCATCACAAATCCACCCCTTGTAAACTTGGCATCTGTATGCATGTCCATAAACCATACCTAATCTCCAAATAAAGACAATAACAAAGTCCTACTTCCACCTAACATGATACAACTATCATGTGTATAACAGAAAATACACTAACCTTTTCCTCAGAAGAGGAAGCAATGTATTTGAGTGATGTTTACTTTTCTCCTTGACATCCTGTAACTTAAATACTATAATATAAAGTTAATAATACTTAAATACTATGATATAAGGTCAAAGCATATTATGTTACAAGATACAGGGATAAGAGAGGGAAGAAAACAAAGATATTTGCTATATATATACACGTATGTATACATATATACACATGCACACAAACGCATACACAAACATTTTCATAAGAAATAAAGAAGAAATATTTGTGAAAATTACAATCCTCATTTCTGTAATTGGTCACATAGTTGTAGCTGGTATATTCTTCCACTACCCATTCCTTATTTTCTTTGCCTTCAGCAAGCACCTCAGATGACCCTGGCTCTTTACCTGGTAAGGTATCTAAAACTTTCAGTCCTGAAGGGTCTGGGCCATTAGTAGTCCTGCTGGATTGAGGTGTTGTAGTTTTCCATTGACCTTAATCACAGAATATGGTAACATAAGAGACACCTCAAAGGTTCATCTGTATTCCAGACATACTCTTCCTTATCTCCATTGTGGAGCAGTAGTCCAATTTCCATTTGTTACTCAAGATCAATCATCCCAGTCAGCACAGCAACTCCCTTCTTTGCCTATTGATTCAAAGGCAAGAGGAGCCCAAAGTGGACGGACAGCAGTCTTAAGTGCATAGGAGTCATTGCTGTGTTTCTTGATAGAAGCATTTCTCCTTCTGGAACTATGATCTCTAGGCCACCAGAACAGTGTTGAAAGAACAGGAAGCAAAATTTTGCTAGTGGGTCAATAGGGTAATAGTGTTGGTGCCACTCCCATTTCCACCCCTGATTCCTGGACCCATGAATCCTGACTAAAGGAGAAAGAGCACCATATATTGAATGCTGAATCAGAGCACACACAGCATCCTGTCCTGGAAAACCTTGCCTCAGGCATGCAAGGTATTGCCACCTAGCTGGCTCTGTAACCATCTTCAAAAGGCCATTCCACTGTTCTATCAAGCCAGTTGCTTCAGGATGGTGGAGAACATGGTAAGACCAGTGAATTCCATGAGCACGGGCCCACTGCCCCTCTTCTGTTGCAATGGATTTCCTTGATCAGAAGCAATTCTGTGTGGAATACCATGAGGGTGGGTAAGGCATTCTGGAAGTCCACAGATGGTAATTTTGGCAGAAGCACTGCAGGCAAGGAAGGTAAATCTATATCCAGAATAAGTGTCTACTCCAGTAAGAACTAAACACTTCCCTTTCCATGACGGAAGTGGTCCAATGTAATCAACCTGCCACAAGGTAGCTGGCTGATCACCACAGAGAATGGTGGCAATTCAAGGATGCAGTGTTGGTCTCTGCTACTGGCAGATTGGGCACTCAGCAGCAGCTGTAGCCAGGTGGGCCTTGATGAGTAGAAGTCCATGTTGTTGAGCCAATGCACAGCTGCCATCCCTTCCACCGTGGATACATTGCTCATGAGTCTGTAGGGCAATGACAAGAGTGGCTGGGGAAAGAGGCTGACTGATATCCATAAAACAGATCATCCTATCCACTTGATTATTAAAATCCTCCTCTGCTGAGGTCACCTTTTAGTGGGCATTGACATGGGATACGAACATCTTCACATTTTTGCCCATTCAGAGAGGTCTATATACATACCTGTTCCTCAGACTTTATTGTCACCAATTTTCCAATCACGTTCATTACAAGCCCCTGATCATCCAGCCAAACCATGTCACAGTCCATGAATCAATATATAATCACACATCTGGTCATTTCTTAGTCCAAGCAAAATAAAAAAAACAGGTGCACTGCTTGAAGTTATGCCTACTGGGAGGATTTTCCTTCACCACTGTCCTTCACAGATGTCTCAGAAAGGAGCTGTAGTGCTGCAGCCATCCACTTTCAGGTGATGCCTGCATATCTTGCAGAATCGTCTATAAATCAGGCCAGAATTTTCTCTTCCTCTGTCAACCGATCATAGGGAACTCCCCATGAGGTCATAGGTACAGATGGAAAGAGAGAAGGTAGTGTAACAAAAGTGGGGACCATGGGCATTTGGGCCACTTCTTCCTGTAACTTACTTGTGTCTTCAGGGCATGCTGGGGGCTGATCTTGTATATACCACTTCCATTTGATGATGGAGTGCTGCTGTGCATGCACAACTTTATGGCTCGGTTGTCGGATAACACTAAGCTCGTGATGGGCAGCTCAGGTTGCATGGTAACTTGGTGGCCCATGGGTCAGTGGTCAGTGTCTACTAAGGCCCATAAGCAGGCCAAAAGTTGTTTCTCAAAAGGAGAGTAGCTATCTTTAGAGAAGAGTAGGCTTTGCTCTAAATCCTAAGGTCTTGTGCTCTGATTCACCTATAGGGGCCTGTCAAAAGCTCCAAACAACATTTCTATCTGCCACTAACATTTCAAGCACCATTAGATTTGCTCTATCATATGACCCAAGTGGCAGAGCAGCTTGCATGGCAGCCTGGACTTGTTGCACAGCCTTCTCTTTTTCTGGGCACTACTCAAAACTTGCAGTTTTTTGAGACATTCCATAAATGTGCCTGAATATCACACCCAATTGAGGAATGTGTTTCTTCTCAAATCCAAAGAGTCCCAATAAGTATTGTCATACTCTGGTTTCTCTTCAGATCGTATAATTCATTCACCTTTTACCAGTAAGCATTGTGCCGCTTTTTTGATTATGGGATGGGGGGAGGGGAGGTGCAACAACTTATCCTTTACCTTAGAAGAGATATCTTGACATGCCCAACACCACTGGACCCCTAGAAAATAAAACTGAAGTAGAAAGCTCCTGAATTTTAGTCAGAATTTTCTGCTTTAGTCTGTTGATATGATGTGATTATCAAATGCTGATTCAGCTTTCCATACTTGGGATAAATTCAACTTGGTCATAGTGTATAATTCTTTTTATATATTGTTGAACTCAATTTGTCAATATTTTGTTGAGAATTTTTGCATCTATGTTCATAGAAGATATTTGTTTGCAGTTTTCCTATTTGTAATCTCTTTGCATGGTTTTGGTATTTGGGTAATGCTGATCTCACAGAATGAGTTAGGAAGTATCCCCTCTGTTTGTATTTTCTGGAAGAGATTGTAGAGAATTGGTATAATTTCTTCGTTAAATGTTAGGTAGAATTCACAAGTGACTGCTTCTGGGCTTGATGCCTTTTGTTTTGGAAGATTGTTAATAATTGATACAATTTATTTAATAGACATGGGGCTATTCAAAGTATCTATTTCTTCTCATGTGAGTTTTGGTAGATTGTGTCTTTCAAGGAATTAGTCCATTTCATCTAATTTATCAAATTGGTGGGCATGGAAGTATTCATAATATTCTTTTCTAATCCTTTTAATGTCTATAGGAATAGTAGTGATGTCCCCACCTTTCACTTCCAATATTAGTAGTTTATGTCTTTTCTCTTTTTTTCTTGATTAGCCTGTCTAAAGGTTTATCAATTGTATTGATGTTTTTAAAGAACAGGCTTTTGATTTCTCTGGTTTCCTCTATTATTTTCCTCTTTTCATTTCATTGATTTCTGCTCTAATTTTTATTATTTCTTTTCTTCTGCTTGTTTTAGGTTTATATTGCTCTTCTTTCTCTAGTTTCCTAAGATGGAAGCTTAGATTATTAATTTTAGATCTTTCTTCCTTTCCAATAAATGAATTCAATGCTATAAATTTCCCTTTAAGCACTGCTTTTGCTGCATCCCACACATTTTGGTAAGCAGTATTTTCATTTTCAATTAATTCAAATTAGTTAAAATTTTCTCTTGAGATTTTGCCTTTGAGCTATGTGTTACTTAGAAGTGTGTTATTTAATCTCTGTTTTGTGATTTTTCAGCTATCTTTCTATTAGTGATGTCTAGTTTAATTTCAATGTAGTCACACTTTGTGTGATTTCCATTCTTTTAAATTTGTTAAAATGTGTTTTATGACACAGAATGTGGTCTATCTTGGTGATTGTTCCATGTGAACCTAAGAGGAATATATATTCTGCTCTTGTTGGGTAAAGTATTATCTAAATGTCAATTAGATCCACTTGATTGATATTGCTCTTCTGTTCAACTGCATTCTTACTGAATTTCTGACTGAATGATCAGTCAATTATAGAGAGAAGTGTGTTGAAGTCTCTAGCTATCACAGTGGATTTGTCTATTTCTCCTTGCAGGTGCATCAATGTTTGTGCCCTGTATTTTGACACTCTTGTTTTCAAGCACATACACTTTAAAAATTATGTTTTGTTGGGGAATTGACACCTTTATCATTATGAAATGCCCCCTCTTGATCCCTGATAATTTTCCTTTCTCTGAAGTTTGCTTTGCCTGAAATACTAGAGCTATTCCAGTTTTCTTTTGATTAATGTTAACATGGTATGTCTTTTTCTATCCATTTACTTTTAATCTATCTGTGTCTTTATATTTACTGTTTTAGACAACAAAAATCATGGTCTTATTTTTTATCCCCAAGTCCGTCTTTGGTTTTATTTGGTATACTTAGACCATTTACACTTAAAGTGATTTTTATTTAGTTGATTAATATTTATCATATTTGTAACTGTTTTCTATTCACTGCTCTTATTCTTTCTGCTTTTTTTAATTTTCCTTTCTTTTCTGCCTTTCTTGGTTTTAATTAGAATTATTTATAATTCCATTTTTTCTCTTCACTTAGCATATCAATTATACTTTCTTTTCATATTTTTTTAGTGGTTCCCATAAAGTTTGCAATATACATTTACAACTCATATAAATCCACTTGCAAATAGCGCTATACCATTTTATGGGCAGTGCAGATACCTTATAACAGAGTATTTCCAATTGCTCCCACTATCTCTTGTAATATTTCTATAGTCTCCTTTTTTCTTTTTTTTTTTTTTCTGAGGAAGATCAGCCCTGAGCTAACACCTGCCAATCCTCCTCTTTTTGCTGAGGAAGACTGGCCCTGGGCTAACATCCATGCCCATCTTCCTCCACTTTATATGGGACGCCACCACAGCATGGCTTGACAAGTGGTGTGTCGGTGTGCGCCTGGCATTCGAACCCTGGGCCACCACAGCAGAGTGTGTGCACTTAACCGCTACGCCACTGGGCCGGTGCCGCTCCTCCTTATTCATAAGCTAAAATTACCAAATACATCATCATCGCTGTTACTGTATTGAGGATCTCTATTAGTTCAATTAAGAATAAAAAATACAAGTTTTTATTTTATATTCATTTTTCCTTCTCTAATACTTTTCATTTCTTTATGAAGGAATGAGCTTCTGACATATCTTCTCCTTCTCTCTGGAGAACATCATTTAACATATCTCTCAAGGTAGGTGTACTGGCAATAAATTCCCCAGTTTTTGTTTGTCTGAGAAAGTCTTTATTCTCCTTTACTTTTAAAGGATAATCTCACTGGGTACAGAATTCTAGGGTGGTTGGGTTTTTTTTTTTTGCTTTCAACATTTTAAATATTTCACTCTACTCTCTTCTTGCTTACATTGTTTGTGAAGATAAGTCCAATGCAATTCCTATCCTCGCTTCTCCATAGGTAAGTTGTCCCTCCCTCCCCTGCTTTCTGGCTTCTTTGAATATTTTCTCTTTGTCTTTGATTTTCTGCAGTTTGAATATGATATGCCCTGGTGCAGATATTTTGGTTTTTAACATGCTTGGTTTTCTCTGAGCTACCTGGATCTGTGGGTGTGGTTTGTCATTAATTTTGGAAAATTCTTATGCAGTATTACTTTAAATATTTCTTCTTTTCCTTCCTATTTTTTTTTTCCCTTCTGGTTTTCCCATTATGCATATGTTACATGTTTGTGATTATTCCACATTTCTTTGATAGCCTTTGATTGTTCTATTTCTTTTCATTCTTTTTTTCTTTGCATTTTAGCTGGTGAAGTTTCTATTGACACGTCTTTAAGCTCACAGATTCTTTTCTCAGCTGTGTCTAGTCTATGGGTCAGCCCATCAAAGGCATTCTTCATTTCTGTTACTGTGTTTTGATTTCTGGCATTTCCTTTTGATTATTTCTTAGAGTTTCAATCTTATGCTTACATTATCTATCTGTTTTTAGCACATTGTCCACCTTTTCTATTAGATCCCTTGGCATGCCCATTATAGTTATTTTAGATTCTATCCGATAATTCTAAAGTTTCTGCCGTATCTGAGTGTGGTTCTAATGGTTACTTTGCCTCATCAGATTGTGTTTTTTCTTGTCTTTTAGCATGCTCTGCAATTTTCTTGTTGAAATATATACATGATACATTGGACAAAAGGAACTTAGGAAAATAGGCATTTAGTGTGTGTTTTTATGCTTATGTGGCTAGGAATTATGCTGATTTTAATATGCCTTGTTTTTGTCTCTTTGAGTTTTTGTTGTCTCTTTTAGGGTTTTGTTTTTGTCTCTTTTTTGTTGTTGTTGTTGTCTTTCCCTAGAAACTATCTCTTAAACAGAGTGTGTGTTTGGCAGCTCTCTTAGTCTCAATCTACTTACATTTTCTTGCTGATTTGCTATTAAGATATTGGGAAGGGAAGCATTTTATAATCTTATGGTTAAATCTCCACCTTTTTTATGGACCAAGGTCCCTGGACTGTGACTTGCAGAAGAGTTTCTTAGCTTTTTGTATTTTTCTCCCTTCCCTTGCTGGAATTAAGAGGAGATTTTCCTCATATTTTCACATTGAGAACTTGCTGGGGTTCCTGGAGGTAAAACTCATGAATGTGTGGGGAGCTTCTCTAAGAATGGGCCCTTGCAGGGAGTTTTTAACTCTCAACCTAGCCCACTCTGAGCATCCAGCAACTCATCACTTGCAATTTGAGTGTTCTTACTGGTACTGGCTACAGCAGTGAGTTTCTGCTCTTGGGCTTCTGCTCCTGGTAAGCTGTGCTTCTCTGTAACTGCCTCTTTCTCCAGTTTTTGCAGCAGCTGTTTGACCTGTGACCTCAATTCTCTGAAGGATCTAGAAAGAATTGCTTTTCAGTTTGCTCAGCTTTTTTCTTGTTGTGAGCATAGGAGAGATAACTTTCAAGCCTTCTAAATGTTGGAGTGGAAGCTAGAAGTCCCAAGGATATCTTTTCAACAAATGGTGCTGGAAGAATTGGGCATCCATAGGAAAACAAAATGAACCTCAACCTCAATCTCTTAAATTATATAAATATTAACTCAAAATGGGCCATAGACTCAATTATAACATGTAAAACTATAAACTTGTAGGACAAACGATCTTTAAGACTTAAGACTAGGCAAATAGTTCTCAGACCAAAAGTATAATTCATAAAAAGAAAAATTGATAAACTGGATCTTATCAAATTTAAAACTTCTCTGTTAAGACAATGAAAAGATAAACTACAGACATGGAGAAAATATTTGGAATGACATCTGGCAAAAGACTTGTATCAAGAATATGAAAAGAATTCTCAAAACTCAAAAGTAAAAACAAAAAATTGAGTACGAAAATGGGCAAAACACATGAAAAACAGACATTTCACCAAAGAGAATACACAGATGGCAAAAAAGCAGACAAGAAGATGTTGAACATCATTAGCCATTAGGGAAATGCAAATGAATATCACAAAGTGATATTATTACATACCTATCAAAACGGATAAAATTAAAATTAGTGATAAAACCAAATGCTGGCAAGGATGAATGGAAACTGGATCACATATAGATTGCTGGTGACAATGCAAAATGATACAGCTATGCTTGAAAAGAGTATGTCATTTTCTAACAAACCTAAACATGTGTTTGCTATACAACTCAGCAATTGCACTCTTGGGCATTTATTCCAAGAAATAAAAACTTATATTCTTACAAATACCTGTAAAAAACTTTTCATAGAATTTTTATTCTTAATAGCTGAAAACTGGAAACAACTCAGATGGTCTTCAACATGTGAATGTTTAAACAAATTGTGGTACATCCATACCATGGAATATTACTCAAAAATAAAGCAGGATTAAAGTCTTAATCCACACAACAACCTGGATGGGTCACCAGAGAATTGTGCTGAGTGAAAAAAGTCAATCCCAAATTGTTACATATTGTGTGATTCCATTCACATAGCATTCTTGAAATAACAAAATTATAGACATAGACAACCCATTAATGGTTGTCAGCGGTTACTGGGAAGGGGAGTTTGGGTGGTGGCCGTGACCATAACATTATAGCAGGAGGGATCCTTATGTTGGTCACACCTATCTATGCGTGATAAAATTGCATGGAACCGAGTATATATACACTCATATACACACACAAGTGCAAGTAAGATGGTGAAATCTGAATAAAGTCAATGGATTGTATCAGTATTAACTTCCTGGCTGTGATGTACTACAGTAATGTAAAATTTTACCTTTGGGGGAAGTTGGGTGAAGGTCATACAGGATCTCTGTATTATTTCTTAAAACTGCATGTGAATCTACAATTATCTCATATATACACACAATGGAATATGATTCAGCCTTTAAAAGGAATGAAATTCTGATCCATGCTACAACATGGATGAACCTTGAACACATTCTGCTAAATGAAATAAACCAGACACAAAAGGACAAGTATTATATGATTCTACTTACGTGAAGTATCTAGAATAGTGAAATTAATGGAAACAGAAAGTAGAATAATGGTAACCAGGGGCTGGGAAGAGGAGGTAATGAGGAATTATTATTTAACAGATACAGAGCTTTAGTTTGGGATGGTGAAAAGCTTCTGGAGATGGACAGCAGTGATGGTTGCACAACTATGTTTAAAGAAGTGGTTGCTCGTGTTTCTTTCTTCTCCAAGCTCAGAAGCTCTCACAGCTGCCAGGCTTGGTTGGGGTCAGGTGGTGGGTAAGTCCCTCAGCACAGGCACAAAGCTCAGTGGAAATTTCCTTTATCACAATCTTTAGTCACCAAAGTTGGTTTGGGGAACTTCCCCTTAAGCAGCTTCCCTTAGTTTAGGGTTTAGTTTAGAATCACCAGGGGAGCTTTAAAAAATACTGGTGACTGGGTCTCATCCCTAGAGTTTCTGATTTAATTGGTTTGGGGCATGAACTAGACCTTGAGATTTTTCAAAGCTCCCGACAGGATTGCATTTTGTCTTGATGCATGACTTGAGAACTACTGATGTATAAAGAGGGGGAGAAAGTAGCAGCCTGTTGTACTGCAAAAAGAATACATCTTTTTATCTGATACCTCAGCTAAAAAGTGGCATTTTCCCTACTTGGCACAAGCTTCCATCTTCCTCACCAATCCATTCCAAAGACTAAAAGGCCCCTTGGGAAAGTCAAATTTCTCTGTAATGAACCTAATAACCTCACTTGAGAGCTAAAGCTTTTTCCCTCTTATCCCCACCAGTGATAGAGGACAGCTGGTGACCATCCCTCTCTTTCCCATAAGCCAGTAGACAAAAATAACAACACAGTTCTATGTGTGTGTTGTGCTGAATAAAAACATACAGAGGAAGCTGATTAATTCTCTTTCCTAATCAACAAATTTATCAATTTGTTTAAACTCCCAGAAGTCTGATCCCTTCACAGGAGCAGAATAAGTTAATTGTGTTCTTACGTTAAAACAGTGTCAATAGTGGGGCACAACCAAGGATGGTGCCTTATTAATATCCTGTTGTGTGGATGTGGCAAGAGGTAGTTAAACTGGTAGAATTCTTACTAAAACAACAAAAGGGGGATGTTTTTAATGCAGTTTCTTAGAACTGTGCTAACATCTCTACAGCCAAACCGTGCCTGTAATGTTTTGTTGCTCAGTTCCCACTGGTTTCCAGGTGAGTTACATTACATTGGAGAACTCCCGCATCCACGATCCTTATGCTGTCTTTCTCAGGTACACTAATGAGCACCAGATTCTTGCATTCATCTGAGTTACATCTGCCTGCAAAGTGAGGTTTTTTTTGTTTGTTTGTTTAGTTCAGGCAGAAAACCAACAATGGCCATCCATTCATCCTTTCATATAACAAATATTTATTGAGCCTCTGTTATGTGTTGAGTACTATGCAAGATCCTGGAGTTAAAATGGTAAACAAGACTGGCAGGATATTAATGTGCGGAGAGAGAATCCACAGATATTAGAACCTGGAATAGAGCCAGCCTCCAGGGTTCTGCAGCCAAGTTCTACCATAAACTGTGTGTAATTTTGTAGGGACTCAGTTATTGCATTATAAAATTGGAAGAATAATGGTTTCTTCACTATAGACAGTAGATTTATTGGGAGGAACAAATGGAATAATAGATAGGAAGTATTTAGCACTACACTTGGCACGTTATGTTCTTGTTTCTATTGTCTCTATTTATTATGGCCTAAATAAATGAGATTATCTATTAACAAAAATTAATGTCATTGGTAGTTAATCAAAAGTCCTATGACTTTCCAATAAAGATGTGGATTTTTTTTTAAGGGAAAAAAATGGCGTCTCATAGTGTAGCATGCTTCCATCAAAATGAACACAACATATTAAAAAATAGTATTTATAAGACTTGAAGTTTTTGTATTTAGAGTTTTGCATAAGTGGCCATTTGTTAAATAGCTCAGATTTAAATTATCTGACAGAGAAGGGCAAGGTTAAATTGGACTTGGCTTACTCCTACACGGGGAAGTACTTCATAGCCTTTGTTCTATTTTATGGTCACACTCAGTTTTCACAACCCCAGCATGTATGTGGAAAATGGCTACTTACATTTTTAGTCAAAGAAAATAGATGAAATTGCAGCCCTCAAAAGATATACTGTGAGATTTCAGTGTCTGTGTCCACACTGTCAGAACAACATGAGATATTCACCTGTTGCCTTCTACTCACCAAGTGCCATGAGTGACGGATATGTTGGGGGATGAAGTAAAGGAACAGTTGTCGAGAAGACAAATAGCCCTGGAGAACCCTGGATATCAACCCCGCCTCTGCCACTGATTGACTGTGTGAAATGGGGCAGGTAATTTAGTATATTTGGGCCGCACTCTCCTCATCTATAAAAAGAAGAGATTAGATTTCTATATCTCACAGCTTGTGTTTCATTTACTTTTGGAATTATAATATAATTTGTGGAACACTAGATGATGATAGTTTAAGGAGAAAATTGTATTCTAGGTATAAAAACAAGACTTGAAACAGGATTAATGTGATAATACATTGCAGGAGATTCAAGTCTTCCAAGCATCTTCATTCAAGATTTTTCAGGAAGGGGTGTTTTAGGAAAGGCCAAGGCAGGTGCAAAGATTTCATAAATGTCAACTATATGAATATATACCCTATTAAGCACTTTCATCGAGTAGTTTATAATTGTTTTCTTTTATTATAGCTCAACTTCTATGGCCACAAAAATCTCTATGAGAAGTGTGCATGACTTTCTATTGCAGTCATCAGACATAAACAGAATGGACCCTCACCCCAAACTTGGTTCAGATACTGAGACTAATGATACCACACATACCATGAGGCTGTGAAAATGTTTCTTGTTCACATAGTAAGTATTTCTGTGGGATTCAGGGTGAGCCTCCCAAGCAGGTCCAAAAATGGCTTGAGAAAGCAAGGAGAGAAGACTGGTGTGGCGTTTTTATGTTGGTTAGAGGGTGGAGCCGAGATGAGGTTTCCAATGTGCAGGCAGGGGCTTGTGTGGTTTGAATCTTCCACTGGCATCAAAAGAGGGAATCTCCCAGCATTTCTGGCTTGCCCGGATGTGGGGCAGAACGGGAAGAGGGTAGGGTGAGGTTTAAAATCTGTTAGCAGTCAAATATTTTAAAAATGGAGTCAGACCCTTTTTAACACTTTCCATATAATTAATTTCCATTAAATTAAAAAAAAATCAAGACAGAAGGTTCATCGGGTTCACTTAAATTATCAACAGGTATGTTCAAATATTTGTTAAGTATGATTTGGGATTGCATTATTTTGCCAAAACTTTGCAGCCCTCAATTGTATCAATTGTGAGTGGTTTGCTTTGATATTTTACAAAGATGCTATTTCCTAAGGCTTGCT